>NC_083763.1:68765142-68930142 GCF_963514075.1 Conger conger
GATGAAGGAGTCCCAATGGGACTCATGAAGCCAGTCTATTTGAAGAAGGGCCGCTACATAAAAATGTGAATAAATAGCATAAATAAATATATTAACAGAGACTTCTGAGCATGAATGTGCAGGCAGCGCTTGCTGAAGGGGCGCTTTGCGAACGGCGGATCATAAATTTGGCCCACGTCAGCGATAACAGACGTAAACCGATTTCATCTGTGAAATTTCATAAGACAGAGTGTTCTCCTGGGGACTGATTTGCCGGGACTCCATAAATCAGACTCTTTCACGGGGAGACGAAGAAATGGGTGAAAAATGCTAACCCAATCGCTTCCCCTTCTCCCCCTGATAAGGTGCATTTACATAGGCATATTAACACAGAGACAGGTTTGATTCATTCTCCCGCCGTGCACAACACGGTGATGCAGTGTACACAGTAACATAACCAGTGTTAATTTAACTCTAACAGAGTACATAAGTCCAATAGGGACCATATATCCTCTGTAAGCGGTGATCTAACACTGAGCATTTCACTGTGCAGACATCGAGCTGCCTCCCGGTTTACATAAAGCAGCATCTATGCTTTCTTCCCCAAAATGCTGCAGCAATATTGTTAATGTTGTTACACTTCTAGTTGGATTACTATCATCAGCCAGGTCCCCGCACAAAAATCCAGTTCATTCAGAGATTTTTATTATATCTTTTTGAAAAAAGGTTTTCATCAGGCTTGCTAGCTGAGTAAGGTTTTGCATACGCAGAGTTGGAAGCTCGGGTTTAAAAAATGAATCTTGATTGGCTCAGAGACCAGCGAGCGTGACCAGGACCTCTCTCCTCCCCTGTGGAGGAGAACCCCGCCCACTCAGGGTACCCCATCAGCTGGCTTCGCCGCGGTGGAAGCGAGGTATAATTCAGGGTGCCGGGGTCACCTCTATCAGCCAGGAGAGAATCTCCCTGCCCGCCTCCTGCTGTCTGTCCAAAATCCACAGGGTGCATCTCCAAATGGCTTATACCTGTCCAACTACACTCCCACAATGTCTGCCTTAGTATTTCTGGAACTGGGGGAGTTAATTCAATGGATTCATGTTCAAATAATTGTTCTTAGAAAATATATTTTCTTCTTCTAAGAGCTGTGTTACATTATTACATTACTCTTGTCCAACTAAAATGAAAAAAGCACCTAATCCAGAAGGTACATCTGCTGCATAAAATAAATAATATGCTCTAACATGTGTGTCAATTCAACTGCTTACAACTGCTGTAAATGTTTACATGAGTAGATAATAAATCATAAGCATGCGTGTAATATGTATGTGATTTAAGACGGACAGTTCTGCCGTGTATCGGTCTGAAATGTGAAAAGAGTGTGTTAGGTCCATAGAGAACTGCAGATAAAGAAGCGGCCAATAGCAGTTAATCACGTTTACTCTCCTCTCCCACAGGTACAGTAGTCCCACACGTCATTTCATACAGACCTATTATTTATCCTCTTATCTTTATTGGCTTTGACAGATCTTGATCTGAAAAGGATCAATTTTTCTCTCACGTTCTTTGTCACGCCCATGCACATTTCAGTCCGTATATGCCTGAAACGTGGGCAAGGCCCCAGCAGAAGATCTGGTTTTAATGGATAAATCAGCCGCACGCTCTGAAGGACAGATCTTTGCAGATCCCCTCCTAAAAACAGCTGCAACAAAGGCCTGTAATCAACCCACCCTGTGTCTGATGTTCCCAGTTCAAATCAGATACATTTATAGCATTTGGTGGGGGGGGGGGGGGGGCAGACGGTGCTAAATAGCTTACCGGGGAGACACATAAATTCACATTTGTTTCATCCATGGAGCATGTTCTTCTCCCATTCTACAGAAAATCTTTACTCCAAATCTAATAAACCGCGGCCGGGGTTTTTTTTCCGCGGAGCGGCATTGATCGTTGCCACAACAACGCGGTTTTTAAGATCTCTTCGTGACGCCCCGTTCACTCCTCGCTCCCCTGTGCTTTCACAACTGAAGGCTTGAGCTGGAGCTGCTCGCTAACGAGAAAATGATCACAGCAAACAGCGCACTGCGGACGCACGAACGCTCGTGTTCATTTCAGACCATTTTATGGGACGAGTTTATTGGACAGTTGGGAGGGTGAAGGCCTGCCGTCCCCAGCGATTGGCCCTGAGAGCATGGCAGGCTGCTGCAGCCGTGTGTTTAAAAAAAGCCCCCCTGTGGCCCCCTGCTAGTGCATGAATCAAACAATGCCCTTCCTCTATAGACCACAAGGTGAGAACGACATCAATCAGCCGTGTAGTCCTGCCGTCAGCTGGAGTCCGCCATTTTAGATTCACTGTTTAAAAATCACAGCTGGAGCCTGCCTAACAACGCACACCATCTTCGTGTGTGTGTGTGTGTGTGTGTGTGTGTGTGTGTGTGTGTGTGTGTGTGAGAGAGAGTGTGTGTGTATCTGGTATCTGTGTGTGTGTGTGTGTGTGTGTGTGTGTGCATGTGCACGTGTGTGTGTCTGGTGTCTGTGTGTGTGAGAGTGTGTGCGCATTTGTGCATGTGTGTCTGGTGTCTGTGTGTGTGTGCATGTGTGTGCCTGTGTCTCATGTCTATGTGTGTGTGTGTGTGTGTGTGTGTGCATGTGCACGTGTGTGTGTCTGGTGTCTGTGTGTGTGAGAGTGTGTGCGCATTTGTGCATGTGTGTCTGGTGTCTGTGTGTGTGTGCATGTGCATGTGCGTGTCTCGTGTCTGTGTGTGTGTGCATATGTGTGTGTGTCTGTGTCTCCTGTCTGTGTGTGTGTGCATGTGTGTGACTGACTGTGTCTATGTGTATGCCAGTGCATATCCCTGTAAACAGCTGCATGTTCGAGCACACGTGTGCGAGCGTGCACAATGTTTTGTGCATGTCTATGTGAGTTAGGTCATACGTGTGCGCAAACATGTGTGTGCTCATCTGACTCCTGGCGCATGTCCGTGTGAAGGCGCACGCGTGTGTGCGCTAACGAGTCCATAACCTCGGCTCATTACAGACAGCAGTAGCAGGGCGGAGGCCCCCGGCTGGGTGACTGAGGGCCTGTCCGCCCCTTATCTCTGGAAAGCAGAAAAGAGCGGGGAGACTTTGTTTAATATTTCATACACCTGAGAGCAAACAAAGACCGCATCCTTTCTTAAATGTCAACAGGGCCTCCCACATTTCCACGGTGACAAACGCCTAACCGTCTCCTTCCCTTTTCATCCCGTACAGGAAGGGGGGGGGGGGGGGGGGCGCAGATCCCACAGAGGGGGGTGGGACAGGAGGCAGCTTCAAAGCGCCGGTGACAAAAAGAGAGGATGAGGAAGAAAGGAGGGAGGTGAAAAGGCTGATGGGTACCGCTTGTCCCGGACGTCCACAGCGCCGAGCGGGGGCCCGAGGCGGGCGAGTGTGGGGATCGCGCACGGGCGGCGGCTTTATCTCAGAGTACAGCGTGGGCTGGGAGCCTCAGTCTCACAACCACGAGCCCAAGTGAGCGTGGAACCCGATATTTCCCCACCCCGTTTGTCTCCGGAGCCGTCTCAGAGGAAGCAGAGAAAGTTCCTTTCTTTTTTATCCTCCCCCCCGTTTGACATTCAAAAGCAGCACTTCAAAAAAAGCGTGTTCACCTCTGCTTCTAACTATTTTTAATTTCCGATTGATCCCCCTTTTTTATTTTATGTACTTTGTTTCTTTGTGGATGAAAAGGGGCTTTGATTTACTGAAGGGTACGCACAGAATTAGAACTAGCAGTACTTTCTGTCAAACTGTGGCTGAGGGGTTATCGACAGATGAGAGAGGAGCGGATTCTGTGATCAGAAACTTTGTCCTAGCAGTAATGAAAACATTACAAGACTAAACGCACAGGGATAATCTCACCTGTTAAAGTCAGTAGTCCCTTACAGAGACACAGGAAGGTCAGACATGTGGCATTGTGGATCTGAAGCCCTCACCCAATGGCCACATACAGCCATGTGCTGGAGGCACTCACCTTGGGCAATTACGTCATTGTTTTGGATTCAAATACTTTTCAGTGCACGATTGATCTTGCCTGGTGCAATTGAGCCAACAATTTCTGAGAGTTCCTATACACCAGACAAGCTCATGAAAGCATAGAAAGATATTTGAATCTAAAACAATTATGTAATTGTCACAGGTAGTTACAGTAAGTTCTCATTTCAACATTTAGACCGACTTTACTGTTAACAATAAATCAAATGTAAGGATAGAAAGGAAACCTCAAGAGCATGGCACTATATAACCAGGGAGTTTTGTCTCCCACGTCTAATACATAGAAAATAAGATGAAAATACAGAATCTCAACTGTCTTTGGCTTAAATTTAGCTTTGTGTACAGTATGAATATCACCAGCTTACCTAAGCTATCAATTATTGTAATATTGACATTTGAATAAGTGCAGACACCGCGCTTCTACTGCCTGAAAACATTCCATTGTTTTTCTCTTCCATCTCTGCTCCTTCAAAGTAATTGTAAATGTCAAATAGCGTGTGACACCCACATTATCTTTACATGTTCAACAACACTTTCACAAGCTAGCGTTTCTCAGGAGAGTTCACAGCTATTGTAATTGCCGTTTCTCTTTCTAGTTTGTTTTTGTGTTGTCTGATGTCATCAGCAATTTGCTTTAATACATTTAACGCATTTAATTGGCAAAAACTTTGTTACTTTGGCACATTACTAAACATTATTTTCTAAATACGCATAAAACATCTCCACATGCTCCAAAGGCAGTCTCATTCAATTGCTGAACATCTCAATCATGAAGAACCCACACATCCCTGCAAAAGAGCTGCAAAAAGGGTGGCAAACACATGTCTAGCTATTCACAGGACAACAATAATAATCAACACAAAATGTTTTACAAAATTAATTAAAGAAAACAGTGAGAAGCCTGAAGCCTGAAGCCTTTTGGCACAATCTGCTTTGGACTGATGAAACCAAAAGAAAAAAAATTGGCCACCAAAAGGAGAAAAAAGGATGAAGCTTTTGTAGAGAAGAACACATTGTCAACTGTGAAGCATGGAGGTGGATCGATTATACTATAATGGATGGGTATTCCAGCAAGACAATGATCCTAAGCGTACCTAGAAGATCAACCATGAAGTACCTCCAGGAAAGACGGATGAAAGTTGTGGAATGGCCACTACAATCCCTAGACTTGAATATTATTGAAAATCAGTGGAGAGATCTCAAACATGCCATACATGCAAGGAGACTGAATAATATTTCTGAATTAGAGGTGTTCTGCCAGGAAGAATGTGTGAAAATTCCAAAAGTCAGAAATGAAAGACTCTTACAGTCTGCAGGCTACAGGAAGCATTGACAAGCTGTTATGCAGTTACAAAGCACTGATAGGGTTCCCAAACTTTTTTATTATTTTGAAACTATTCATTCATTCAATATTCTAACCCGCTTATCCTGAACAGGGTCGCAGGGGGGCTGGAGCCTATCCCAGCATACATTTGGCGAAAGGCAGGAATACACCCTGGACCGGCCAACCGGGATTCAAACCCAGGACCACCTTGCTGTGAGGCGGCAGTGCTCACTGCACCATCCATGCCATTACTTTTTTGAAACTATAAAAAATGTAAATAAAAGGTAAAGTTGCTTTAAAAGTTTAAGAAATGTGTACCATTTAGAGGTCAGGTTTGCTTCTGTTCACTTAGATATTCATTGTAAAAGGCTTTTTGACCAGGGGTGGCCAAATTGTGCACACTACTGTAAGTTTAGCAATATTTTGATATCCATCCATCCATCCATCCATTATCTGAACCCGCTTATCCTGATCAGGGTTGCAGGGGGGCTGGAGCCTATCCCAGCATACATTGGGCGAAAGGCAGGAATACACCCTGGACAGGTCGCCAGTCTATCTCAGGGCACACACACCATTCACTCACACACTCATACCTACGGGCAATTTAGACTCTCCAATCAGCCTAACGTGCATGTCTTTGGACTGTGGGAGGAAACCGGAGTACCCGGAGGAAACCCACGCAGACACGGGGAGAACATGCAAACTCCGCACAGAGAGGCCCCGGCCGACGGGGATTCGAACCCAGGACCTCCTTGCTGTGAGGCGGCAGTGCTACCCACTGCACCATCCGTGCCGCCCTAATATTTTGATAATACATGTTATTTAAATATACCTGCAGGATATTCCACTATTGTCAGGATTAAACCCCAAAGCTGCTGTGGAACACAATCACATTTTTGCTGCAGGCCTTTAAAAAAAAAAAAAAAAAAAAAATCTAACAAATAAAAAAGTTCATAATCACAGTCGGCACCCACAGGGCCCTTGGCAACATAACTTACATTCCTATATTTTATAATACTCCCGAATCTGATCCTCACTGTTTTGTACAATTGACAGATGTGTAAAAAGAACCCAACCACCCACCTACAAATCGTTCATTCTTCCCCGTCACAGCCCTGCTTTATCTATCATGGGCCGACTTGAGACTAAAGGAATAGTGGTGTGTGTGTGTGAGCGCGTGCACATGTGCGTGTGTGTGTGTGAGCGTATGTGTGTGTGTGTGTGTGTGTGAGTGTGTGTGAGCGTATGTGTGTGTGTGAGCGTATGTGTGTGTGTGTGTGTGTGTGTGGGTGTGTGAGTGTGCGTGTACCCATGTGTGTGTGAGGTGTGCACGTGTGCATGTGTGTGTGTGAGTTTGTGTGTGTGTGTGTGCATGTGTGTGCATGAGTGTGTATGTGTGTATGACTGCGTGTGTGTGTGTGTGTGTGTGCATTCGTGTATCTGAGTGTGTTTACGTGTGTATGTGCGCATGGCTGTCTGTGTGTGAGTCTGTGTGCGCCTCTGTGTGCACTTTGCTGAGCTGTCAGGCTCTTCTTCTCTGTCAAAAGATGTGTGAGGCAAGGGGTGTGCGCTGCGGGGGGTTTGCTATGCTCTAACGTCTTGAGAAGCATTATCTCTCCACAACTAGCGAGCCAAGACCCCCCCACTGACAGGAGGAATGGGAGATCCAGCCCCAGCGGGCTCAGTCATCCACGGCGACTGGCAGACACCAAAGGCGGTGGGCAGACTCTGCTTCTTTCATTAAGAGATAACCTTGTCTGCTCAAGGCCAGGCCTGAGTTCTGCATAAACGGGGGGCAGATATGGTTGGAGGGTGGTCCGGCTGAGATGCGGTAAGCACCTCTGAGGAACAATACACGGCGCACACGACTGAAAAGGGCACAGTCCGCCGCCCGGTCTACTGTGCGGAGCGTCCGTGATGTCTCGGCAGTCAGCTCCTCTCAGCGAACGGTCCGCCGGGCTGACAGCTGATCCACCGCCGCCCGCGTTATTCCATTCCCCCAGACGCCCGCGAGCGGGGGAGATACTGCGGCCATTACAGCAGCCGGATCACTGGCCCATGGCAGCCGGAGCCCTGAGGGAGAGCCCAGGGAATACTCCCCCCTCAGAGCCCCCCCCCCCCCCTCTGGACACGGAGAATACCGGGCACATAAACCCCCCCTCATCGTGCAGGGCCAATTTGCACCAAGTCCCCGCGTACAGTACGATAGTTCTGCAAGTGTTTATTTCTCCACACAGCGGCCAGCCCTGACTGATCTGCAGCCCCCAGAGTCTACACTCTGAACCCACTGGAGCAACTGCCAGAGACCCCACTTAGAACTGTACCAAAACTGTGAGTTGGTTTTTATATACACATTTCTAATAGTCAAGAGATTGCAGCATTTTGTTTCAGCATCATACTTCGAAAACCCCCAAAAACGTTTAGTATCAAGTATCTTACCAAGTATTCTATTTAGTCTTATATTTAGACAAAAAAACGTTTATTTTAATTACTTTTGAACTAATAAGATAAAATGATAGCTAATGAGGTGTGACAGTTTGACTAATTTGATGATTTGAGAATGGTAAGAAAATTTCACTTGACAAGCAAAAAGTAACTTAGAACAAGAAAATGATTTCGACTTGAGAGGAAAAAATTTTTTTTAGGTCTCATTACAAGACTGATTTTTTTATTTTAATACCTTAAAACACTTTTTATAATTATTTTTTTCAGCGTATGAAATCTCATCTTCTTCATTCCTAATTTTTACACAAAGAGCGTGGAGTGACCTCCAATCTAATTTACCCATCACATGAGAGCTCATGACCAGACAGACGCTGACTGACCCACTCCACCCCAGACAACCTGACCGCCCTGTCCCGCCCCCTCCACCCGCCACTCAACCAGAGGTGAGTAGTCTCCTCATTCCACAACATTCCTCTACCCCCAGTCGCCCCCTGTACATAAACTCAAACACCCAGAAAACCAAAAAGATTATAAGATACTCCTTTTACAGTCTGAGTGTGGCCCAAACTATTTGAACGCCCACACTAACAACAGAAGCAGGGTGGTGTTGGCGTCAGTGGTGGGATATGGGTGACCAATGGGGTGGCATTGGTGTAAGCAGTGGGATATGGGTGACCAATGGGGTGGCATGCTGTCAGCAGTGGGATATGAGCGACCAATATGGTGGCATTGGTGTCAGCGGTGGGATAAGAGTGACCAATGGGGTGTCATTGGTGTCAGCAGTGGGATGTGGGTAACCAATGGAGTGGCATTGTTGTCAGTAGACCTGGTGGCCTGAGACATAGCAGCTGGATGACAGCAGTGGCACTGTGGAGTGTTGGAGGGCACAGTGGCCCTGTGTCACCGGTGACCACGGAACTCTAAGGAGCCTGCGCTAACGCTACTGTTCTAGCGTTAGCAGCGCTGGAGAGCGAGGGGACCCATCCTACCTGGTTAAAGCGCTCCAGACGGTCCTTCACCTCCAGCAGGATAGAGTCCGGACCCCGCACCTTCATCTCCGGGTTCTGCCTCTGGGCCTGAAGGCCGTTCCCCACCACGCGACCCGAATAACTGAGGAGAGAGAGAGAGAGAGTGATTGTCAACCATTAGCTCCCCTGAATTTCCACTGCATACTGTATGTGTCACAGCTTCAAATATGTATGTCCAGAGCGAGTGTACATACCGTGAAAAATTTGACAGTTGATTTTGACAAACATACAAAATGCACAGAACCTTTTCACAAACCCTTTCAAGGGGGGGGGGGGGGGTAGACACAGATTCCACTGAGCAAAATCTCACAGGTGTGCCCTTAAAAACCACAGGACTGATCAGATATTTTGTTAAAGATAACAGAGCACCAGAAAAACTGTGGCCATGCAGACCGAAAAGGTATTTCCATAGCTTGGCTTGTTCCACATATAGACTAATTAAGCACCTCATTGACAGTGGATGAGTCAGGGACCAGTCTTCTCTGAGGCAGCAATCAATGAGATGTGGCCTGCCGGCTCTGGCTAACATGATTCATTACAAAGTCAAACAGTTTTCTGGCGGTGGAACGACACGGCGTGCCTTAGCTGCTGATCGCGTATCGACATCCTACCCAGTGGGCGGAGGGAAGGGCTGGGGTGGATGTCACCAGTTATGGTAAACAATACAAAAAGATAAATTCTCCATTTATGCAGATAGCCTGCTATCTTGATTTTCAGGGACAAAATCGCTTCACTTCCTCATTGTCATTCTGCTGGAAGTTAACGGTTTATTTATTCATTAATGAACTTTATGAATAATCCTTGTTTATGTAACAGAATGAGTTCCAGTTGGAGGAGTTGGGAAGGCAGAAGCAGACTGATCCCTGTCTCTTGCTATCTCTCTTTCTGTGTATGTCATCATACCCTGTTTGTGACACATGCATGCACGCACGCACACATAGATTGGTGTGGACGTGTCAGTCAGGTCTTTGCTGAGAAGTCATTCTTCCTCTGTGGTTTCCTATCTCAGTTGGAGGTTAAAATTAGAAGAGGAAGAAAGGCCAGTGAATAAAGGACCTGGCTCTTGCAGGAGGTATGAGCCACCTGGGGAGTCAGGCTGATAATTACCGCTGGTTCACCTGGCCACCCGGACCATGTCTCAGACAGACAGCTGAGGGTCAGAGGCTCTGACCAAGGCACTGTCATTCAGAATGGAAATAATGGCTGTTTATTCCACAGTGAACAGATTGCGTGTGTGTGTGTGTGTGTGTGAGTGAGCGAGCTTGTGTGTGTGTGAGTGAGCGAGCATGTGTATATGTGAGTGTGTGAGTGTGTATATGTGTGTGTGTGTGTGTGCGTGTGTGTGTGTGAGAGTGAGCGTGTGTGTGTGTGTGTGTGTGTGTGTGTGAGTGAGCGAGCGTGTGTATGTGTGTGTGTGTGAGTGGGCGAGTGTGTGTGTGTGTGTATATGTGTGTGTGTGTGTGTGTGTGTGAGTGAGCGAGTGTGTGTGTGTGAGTGTGAGTGAGCGAGTGTGTGTGTGTATATGTGTATGTGTGTGAGTGAGCGAGTGAGCGAGTGTGTGTGTGAGTGAGCGAGTGTGTGTGTATATGTGTGTGTGTGTGTGTGTGTGTGAGTGAGCGAGTGCGTGTGTGTGAGTGTGAGTGAGCGAGCGTGTGTGTGAGCGTGTGTGTGTGTGTGTGTGTGAGTGAGCGAGCGTGTGTATGTGTGTGTGTGTGAGTGGGCGAGTGCGTGTGTGAGAGTGAGCGTGTGTGTGAGCGTGTGTGTGTGTGTGTGTGTGCGTGTGTGTGTGTGAGAGTGAGCGTGTGTGTGAGCGTGTGTGTGTGTGTGTGTGTGAGTGAGCGAGCGTGTGTATGTGTGTGTGTGTGAGTGGGCGAGTGCGTGTGTGAGTGTGTGTGTCTGTGTGCTGACAGTACAGTGACCCTCTATGTGCCCTGGGCAGTGTCTCTGACGGCGCTTGCTGCAGCAAACTCCCCTCTTCAGAGCAGAAGTGCTAATGAGCTCAGAGCCCCAGCAGGGTTTCATTACGGCTGTCAGACGGGGCGGAGGCAGGGGCTGGAGAGGGCAGAGGGGGGGATGGGGAGGTTTGGGGAGGGGGGTGGGAGGTGAAGCCCAACGCTCCCCTCCTTTAGACCGTGAGGTGGATAGTTCTCTGTGTCAAAGCTGGCCCCAAGTCAGGTTTGTGGTTCTCATATCATTCCCTATAACCCACTCCTCGCTTCCACATAATGCTACATTTCAGCACATCTTCACTGTGTCACATGAACAGGGAAATGGGCCTGTAACTAAAAGATTGTAGGCAAAGGCCAAGCTGTGGTGCTGCCATGGTACCCGTGAGAAAGACACTTCACTTTAATTACCGCAGTAAAATATCTCGCTGTATCAATGCAATAAGGCTAGATATTGCACAGAATACTGACAATTTCACTGACACAAATTCACATTCCACTTCAGCAAAATCTCACAGGCGTACTGTGACATTGCTGATAACTGCTCACAGTGGAATATGATGTAATCTGTACAAGCCACCCTGGATGACAGCATCTTCTGCATGCTGGAATCTGATCTCACAAATGACGTGAGGTTGATGATAAAAAATTACTTCAGGGTTACATTTACATTCCGTTGGCCGTTGAGGGCATGGGAATTTAAAATGCTGACACATGGGATCTGGTTTCGTTAACTAATCACAAACATGAGCACAAACTGGGGAAAAAAAACCTTCCCAGCAGCCTCATGTGCGGTATTTCGATGACTAAGAGACGATAGGAATCTCATCGTCACGCTGGACAGCGCTGATATCCGAAACCCAGCTGCTTCTGGAGAGGACTGGTCAGAGCACTGGAAGTCCATTAACACAACATGAGATTCACAAAGCAGTGCACTCAGGATCTGGGACATACTGGATCAAAGCTCACTGCCATATCACACTGCTGGAAATGATGGGCAACGAGGGAAAGGAACGATACAGGGTGTGTGCGCGCATGTGTGTGTGTGCGCACGTGTGTGTGTATATGACAGCCACAAATGTATAGTCCTTCAGAAGTCTCTCTCTCTTTCTCTCTCTCTCTTTGTTCCTCTCTCTCTCTCTGTCTCTCTGTCTCTCTCCTTCTCTCTGTAGGTATGGCATACATTATTCTCTTTAAAACGTTGTCGGTGATTAGCCAGGACATTCGGGGCGCAGGTTTCAAAGGCAGGGCTTATTTGTAGCCCGGGCCGGGGGGCTCAGACCCAGGGTCCTGGGGCCCGCTCAAACCGCCCCCTGGAGCAGAACCCTGACCCCCAGCTCGCTAATGATGCTCCGTGTCAGAGACGGGCAGCTCAGATCCTCCGGCTGTCACTCACACGCGGGAGAAGGAGCGCAGTTTCTAGAACCTTCTGCGAGCCTCAGTCAGCTCGCACTCTCAGCCCCCGGCTCGTTCGGGAGGGGCGGAGCGCACCGCCGTTTGTTTGGGGCGAGCTACGGCTCAGCGCACGGCCGTTACGGATCTGCTTTGAAGACGCGGCCGCACTCTGACTTTGTGTACGCTTCTTACATCTGACAGCGATTGCCTCGTTGACCTAGCTGGTCGGCCTGCGTGTGGGAACTTGTAGATACCGGTGGCTACTGAAGGTGCGGACACATTTGTGGGTGTGCTGTGGTTAGCCATAGAGAACATTTTTTTAAAAATAGCTTCTGATTGATTTGATCTAGAAATGTCACCCCTCATTTCTCAGACAGTATCTCATTAGCCAAAGCTAGCACTATGAACGTCACAATTATATTCCCCGAATAGGTGTATCAGCCTGCTCACTCAACTGCAGCTGACCTAGGCTTGGCTCAAATGAGTCATGTCAACTACCAGCAAAGGCACATAGCTTAGATTAACCTAACATGGTATGACCAAACAAGAGCCAATTATTCGGCAGCACATGTCAGCCAGAGATCCATATGGTAAAACAGCCCAATAACAAATAAAGGTGCCAAACAGTAAACCACACTGGATGTCTGTTTGTTGGTGGCCAATGTCCTGTGAGCCTTTGGGGTGCCAATGAGCAAACCTAACATTGATCTGCTGGTAAAAAAAAATGCCCAACAATGGTGCATCTGAGTCAGACCTGGGCTAATTCTGTGGCTGGATGTTTCCCAGGGTGCACTGCCCCAATGAAGGCCGATACAGAAGTGCTCCACATGGAAATCAACCGTGCCATCAGTATTACCGACGTCCACCGTCTCCCACGTTACATCAGCTCCTGACCTTTCCTTCCCACAGTAAAACCTTCACAGCTAAATCTCCTTTGATGGAACAGATTTCAGTCGGATAGAGTGCAATTAATCCCTTATGTACTCATTAAAACACCATTAGAATCGAGCAGGCTGCACTGCATTGTAAAGGTGCACCCGCCTGTCATCGGTCAGGATGCTGATATGGAGTCCCCAAAAGGCCTTAATGACCCTCACCCACACTGCAAAACACAACAAATCTGTCCTATCAAGTATTTTAGTCAAGTATGCTCAGACTTAAAATATAATTTCTATTACATTTTTTCAAAATGAGATATAACTATTGCCAATGAGGTGTGACAGTTTTCCAACTTGCATACAATAACTAAAAACAAGCTAATATTTCCTACTTATGAGAAATATTTGAAATCTAATCTAAACACATTTTTTCTAGTGCACCAGCCTCCTCCAGAACAGTGGCACATGGATCTCATTGCAAAATATGATACAAATATTAGTTTGACTTCAAGATTTGACAATTGAGCAAGAAATAACTTACCCAACTGTACAGTATAGAACACTCCAGAAAAGGAACCACTGTCCCCCAAGCCAAAGAAACAAGACTATTTCAAACCATTCACAGGCGGTTGGTTGGTCCACTGTCATTTATCATCATCATAAAAGCATGCCGAAAAGCTGAGTGTACAAATAGCCACTTCTTTCTTGTTTTACGCAGATCCAGTAAATCTAAAAATGATTTAAGTGGAGTTCAAATTGGCATCCATTATTCATTTCCATTTACCGTTGCGTCCCTCGTTGTAAACATCGTATTTTTCCATTTTTGTTTGGTCTTAATAAAACACAGCTCATTGTTTAGTCTGCAAATAAATGGCTTTTAAAAATATAAATCTCCCTCTCTCACCGTGGCACCGACTCCCCCTCCCTCTCGCTGTCTCTCAACTTTTAACAGTGCATCTCAGGGCTCCCACTTGGCAGCCATAGGGATCCACTGAAAGACCGCTGTGCACAGACTGTGCTGTCCTACTGCTAAAGAGCTTAGCCTCCCCCTCCCGGGAAGGACACTGCTGTTGTTACATTACATTACATTACGTCACATTACATTACATTACATTAATTTGCATGTTCTCCCTGTGTTTACTTGGGATTCCTCCAGGTCTTCTGGCTTCCTCCCACAATCCAAAGCCATGAAACCCAAGGTCTAACCTCTCTGGCTAACTCTGGCACACTTACAGAAATGTGATCAATGTGCATTGACCGTGTCAAATAAACTGCTACATTTAATTAAAAAACAAATAGGATGTAAAAATGCTGAAAAGTCACTTTGGATAAGAGCATCTGTGATGCTCCACTGTTCAAGAACTAAGCAACAGGTCACTCCTGAAAGTTCACAGTCCGTTCTGTGTGTGAAGCTTCTGTGAATTTCAGGGCCATGGCCCTGGGTTCGAGGCCCAGAAGGGGCCCTGCATCTGTACATTTGAGTACTTTCCTTCCAGAACTTTCTATGGAGAACGCTCCCCTGTCAGACCGGATTACAGACCGTGTCAAGCAAAGCTGCTCTGGAAACAGCTGGGCATGCTGAGCAAATAAATGAGCAGAGTGTGGAGTTACCCAGGAGTCGGGCGATACAACGACAACCCACGAAGAGTCGGCCATTTTGTTTTCTTCCTAGAAACAAGTTTAGTTATGAGGAAAGAGTTACTTTTAAAACCAAAAAAATAAAGGACTCGACAGATTATCTGTGTGAGAATAACTGGCATACAGTACATATTTGGCGTTTCAGCATTTGAAGGACAACACTTGTGTTCCGAGAAGTGGTCTTATAGTACATGCCCGATTGGTCATGAGCGGGTTCAGAAGGTCCATTCTGGTTTTGCCTCGTTCACTTCTTCGCCTTTTCAAATCAGAAATGCGTCTGAAATGCAGACAGCAGCAGTGCCTCGCAAGTTAGACACAAACAAACAGGCGGTTTCCATGACGCCACGCAACCGTGTCCTCGCACCGCCAACCATCAAGGGCTGCACCGAGCAACTCCCTGCAATCCCACAATGCAACTCTACACACACGCACAAGGAGGATCATTCCGGCACATTTCCAACGTGGAATTTCACAGCTGGGCAACAGCTGCTGAGCCTGGAGTGGAGTGCCAGTGGTATGGGGCAGGCCTAGAGGGGTACAGGCCGAAGTTTCGGGAGGGGGAACTACTGTTGTACCCTTGGGCACCATAGGCTGGGCCAATTGTTCCTGATTTAAAAACTCACCAGTACTAAATGGTTACATAATAGGTTCGATGTAAAATTTGTGCCAGTATTCTCTTGTCCGACTTAACGACATAACACAGTGATGCATGCTAAATTCAGATTCAATATTCATTCATTTGGGTCAGACTGGGGGTTTGGCATGTTTTCAACACTGATTATTTAGCAAATGAATTATATTTGTGGTGCCCATTATCAATCAAGCAAACTGAATTTAGTCCCATATGGAACAACTGTTAACTAAAAACACAGACTGTTGGCACCCCATCCGTATAACAGTATTAACAGTATCTGATAATTAAACAACAGTATGAATCCCTCGCTCGACGGACTGACGTTGCAGGAAAAAAAAAAAAGTAATGATCAACTTCATTCACTCTGGTATTATAGAAAATTAAAAAATAAAATGAGTACTTTCTGAAGATACACAGGGAGGAATTGTAACGCACAATTTAACTGGCCTGATGGCATTGACCCTGAAAAACAATAATTACCTTGAAATAAAAAGCTTCAGTTGCTTCTGAATGGCCCCCCAATGTGTGATTATAAACCAGACTCATAACCATAAATTAGGCTGAAATCCAACAGACTGATTCACACGCAAGCACATGCACGAACACGCACACACACACACACACACATCGTGTGTGCACACACAGACAGACACACACACACATGCACATATGCACACAAACATAAGAGTGCACGCACACACACACAAACCAAAAGATGCCAGTCATCATGGCAAATGGTAAAGGGCTTACATTTATAAAGCACCTTTATACAAAGCGCTGTACAATTGATGCTTCTCATTCACCTATTCACACACAGTCACACAACAACTGCAATTGGCTGCCATGCAAAGCACCAACCAGGTCGTGAGGAGCATTTGGAGGTTCAGGGACATTTCAACACATCCAGGGCGGGATCAAGTTGGCAACCCTCCGACTACCAGATGACTGCTCTTGCCTGAGCCAATATCACTCCTCATCATTACACAAATACCATGCCACTGCACAGGACTCCACCTCAGGCAAGTCCCATCAGACACCACCGGTGCCCAATGTCAAATAAGAGCTGCAATCAATAACAGCCGTTTGTCAATAAGCCTCCTGAAGCCATGACGCTTAACCCTTGTGTAGTCTTAACATTCGGTATACTCCCCTTGTTCTAAGGGTCAAAAATGACCCGCCTTCACTAAACCCCTAAAATAAAGCAGCTTAATCGAATTTTAAACCCCAAATCTATTTTGCATGAAGAAACAACTGTCACTCATCACAAACTCTGTCATCAAATTTGAAGTTGAAAAAATATAACTTAGGGAGTTTTCTCTGCTGTTAAACATAGTGGCATAGTTGTCTTTTTGACCCTTAAGACAACACAGGGGTTAAGGCCAGGTCAGGGCAGCCATGAGCAGCTCTGGCACTATGGAGCGTGACCCCGTGTCTACATAAAGGCCTGTGTTCAGCAGCAGGTCTGCTGTGTTACTGAAACAAAGCTGGAGTCCAGAGATGGAGGAAGGCAGGAGGATTACACCAGCAGCTGCAGCATGGAGGCTGCCAGGGAACTGCTTTCCACAGGCAGACAGCAACGCGTAGCCTCCCCTCACCATGGGCAGCTCTGTTTGTCTTTGTGCTTTAAGTCAGACGATGGAAAACCTGCTCTCTTAATGCCGCTTGACCAGGCCACCCTGGGAAAAGAGATATTCCTTCCAATAGGGCTATAAAGGATGGCAGAACAAAGGGTAAATTAAATAAATACATCAAAAATGGATGTGATCCAGACAGACTGCATAGACCAGGGCTACCCAACCCTGTTCCTGGAGGTCCTGCATTTTCTACTGTCCTGTAGGTTTTCACTCCAACCCTAACACAGCACACCTCATTCAACAGCTAGAGCAGGGCTGCCCAACCCTGCACCTGGAGATCTACCATCCTGCAGGTTTCCACTCCAACCCTAAAACAGCACAGGAACAGGGTCGGGCATGACCAGTGAGTTTCTCAGTAACTCTCTCAAGAGAGTTTCTCACTCTCTTGGCAAATAAACCAAATAGACCTATAATCTGAAAGCCATTTAAGTCATAGCTATGGAACAACCAACCAAACCCCCTGCACACACACACACATATCCACACAACACACGCACACACACACACACACACACATACCCTACCCAGAGTGAACCAACCACTTCACACGTAAAAAGCCCACACATCCTCCCAGTGGTGTTATGGCAACATTGCCTAACGTTGCCACAGTGCCGTGCCAATGTGGTGAGAATGTTAATCGCTGCTAGCTGTGTTCGGATGCAGGTCTTTAATAAACCAGAAAAGCACCGAGTCATGTAGGAAACCTTCCTGACTGAAGCGCATTCCTCTGGCGAAGCTGGCTCCTGCTTCAGACCGCAGTCTGAGTTTAGGCTCAGTCAGCAACGTGCTGCAGGAGCTGCAGCATCCAGGGCAGAACCGCACTGGACCGGGGGCTGACTGGTGCCTGACCACAGACGGAGCAGCACGGAGCCTGGGGCGGGAGGGGCGGCAGCAGCCCCAGAGGATCATGGGGAATGGCGGGGGTTGAGGCTCGGGGCCCCGTGCCCATGTGGCAGGCAGCTGGCGGGCGAAACGGAGGGACAGCACATTCCAGAGAGGGGAGTCATCGGGAAGTGCCATCGCCCATTAGAGGGACATCTATCTGCAGATGCAAACCGTGCAGCGCTCGGACAGCGTAATGGCTACCTGGGGGAGTGCACACACACACACACACACACACATGTACACGCACACATACATACATGTATATACACACACACACGCAAACATGTTTGCGCACACACACGCACAAACATATGTATACACAAATGCACATAAAAACATAAGCACACGCACATGCACACACACGCTTTCACACACAAAAACACACATTCTCACACACATGCCCACACACACTTACATGCACACGCATGCACACACACATACACACACACACACACACGTGCACGCACATGCACACATACACACACACCAAGATCAAGAGCCACACTAAAGATCAAGGGTATTTTTCATCCTCTGCCCCATCCCCCCACCCTCTTTCATGGGACCAGAGAAATTTCAGAAAGGCCCGGTGACTGAACTGCCCTCATCATTCATATTTTATGAGGTTGTAAGAGAGAACGTTGGGGCACCACTGGCGCCCTGGGGTCCGGGGTCAAAGGTCAACCTTCTACCTGATACCGCTGAAGCTGTGTGCAACAGCCAGCACCTGCCCAAGCGGAGGAATGGCTCATTACGACACAGAGCCCTCCGGTGAAAAGTGCAGCTTACAGCTTGGGGGGAGAAGCCATTTTGTTGTTAATGAACCTGAGGGTAAAAACATGCACGTATCATTCAAAAAGAAACGATCGGCTCACAAACAACTGCTCACTAGGCTGTCAAGCAATATCGTGACGGGGGTTTCTGTGGGCGGAGATCCCACCTGTACATAATCAGTGATTACCCCACCTTTTTCCTACAGGGGTCTTTATTCAAAGGCCTAACATCTCTGTTGTCACTTATGGCGGCTTATCCCTGTTTCACTGAAAACTAGGACTTGGAGAAGTGCAAGGTAGCCACACCTTGACCTGCCATACAAAAATGAATCTGTTCAGCGTGCGCGACTTTGCTCTTAGCAACGCTTAGACACCAAGGTCATACCCGCTCCTCAGACAAAGCGAGGCAAAAGCTTTCCTCTGCGGCTCTGAGCCGCACAAAGCCAGCTCTCTAAGCCCAAGAAAAGAAACCTAATCAACGTGAAGAGAGAGTATCACAGATGACAAACACTGACCCTACATTACCCGGAGGAGAAGAACAAAAAGCAATTTGACGAGTTGACTAGTTAAAGCCCCCCATTCAAGAGAGGGCCTAATGCCACTGCAGTAGGTGTAACTAAATGCCGGCTAGATAACTAGAAGCTGCAATTTAATACACTTAAGATTTGAAAATGCTTTTAAATGTCAACAATTAGGGAGAAATAAAGCTGTCACATAACAAAGAGCACTTATTCTTTTTTTTCTGGCATTGTATATGTGAGGAAAAAAAGCAATGGCACTGTCTCCCACTGTCCTAGCTTAAACCGCATCTCTGGGTTTCAAAATGGAGGGCTACATTTCCCCTCACTGGTGGACAGGAGCTATCGTCATGGTAAATCTGGTGTGAAAGGGTATGGGAGGGGTCAAGAGGTTTACAGACAAGGGAACTGGAGTAAAAGAATGCAGGAAAAGTCATATTCTGAATGCTGGAAAAGTATATAAAAAGTATATAATTTTGAGAAATCCTGTATTTCAAGCCATCACACTGCAACTTCGGCTTTCTTCAACTTAATTTTATGCTCTTTTCCTTTGATATCACAGGAGGACTGAACAGCACGACAATCAACAACGACAACCAGCCGTCGCCATTATGAAGCGACACCGACATCAGCGCCCTCCCCTACCCTCTTCACTGAGGGACATCTGTGATGAGAACCCTAAAACTGCTCATCACAGATTCATAAGTTCTTATTATTCATGTAAATGACACTCTTGTTGCCACGGCAGCCTGGATTCATTATCCACCACTAGTCCATCAGCAGAAATCTCTCACCTGATGTGCATGGCAGATTTAAACCAGCCCGAGTGGCTTCCACATGACATTGTGTGGTTCGTTCCCGGCCACTGTTCAGCTCCCATACTGCCCCCTAATGGCAGCAGCCGGGATAGCGTTCACCACCGTACTCAAGGAACGTGCCAATGTGCGGCGGGGTCTTTAAATCCTCTGCTATCTGCCACGAGGGATTGATTTCACCAACAACAGAAAAGGGAGTATGAACCGCTTTAGTACGCGGGTCGTAACAGGCCAATCAGGGCCTGTGAGGCTGAGGATCAGGGGGATGCTGGGCAGCGTCCCGACAGCGGGTCACGGCGGGGCTCCCGCATCAATCATAATAATTGGCGGGAGACACCTGCGGAAGATTCAGGAATGAGAACCGCCCCCCCCCCACTCTCCATTCCTTTACGGAGCAGAAGAATGAGTCTCCTGTTTCTCGCTCCAGTTCAAAAGGTAAGGCTTAACTACAGCAGGGCAGAGGAAGATATGTGCACTGGGAGCAGCAAGCGCCAAGTCCGCGGCGGCCATCTCGGGAGAGCCGTGTCGGAATGATGGAGCGGCGCGGGCCGGCTAATCCCTCTACCTGACGGAGCTGACCCCTGGCCGGACAGGGTCGCCAGAAAAATGCAGCTTCCAGGAAGCAGTGCAGGGGCTTTTTATTTTTCTTCTGTGGGGAGGTGGGGAGGGCAGCAGACCTGGCAACCTCCCAGGGGTTAAAGGGGAGGTGAGCCGGGGCACAGGGAGCCTGGGGCTGCACACCTGGGTGCCGTGGCAACGTCACCGCAACGCGTCAAACTGTGGGCCCTGGGTGCACATCCTGTGTGTGCTGAGCCGGAGAGGGGGGAGGCAGAGTGTGTTCCCCTGGTGTTCTGGAGAAGGTGAATTTGAGATGTGGATGGTGAGTGTGTGTGTATGTATGTGTATGAGTGTATGAGTGTGTGCGTATGTTACCCAGAGTCTAAGGGATCCTCCAGTCTCCAGTCTAAGCCCATAAGGTCTGTCAAGAGAGCCGTGGGCACAGAGCAGAGCTGAACCTCATATCGACAGCCTCCTCACACTCAAACTCAACTCCGTTCTTACACACAGCTGTGGAGCGCTTCCAAACAAGCCCACCTTTAAAGAGCTGCTTTAATTCAGCGTATACAAACTCTACCAAACCACCTTATAAAAGACACATTTAGAGATTCCGGTCCCCCCCCCCCCCCCCCTCCCTCTCACTATAAACAGAGACTTTGTTAGTCAGAACGGAGATAACATGTTATTAACTGTGAGGTGCCTGAGGCTGGGCAAGCCAGGACAAGCTCCTCTGACAGCACGTATTAGACTGGGGCTGTGGGCCCGGGCGGCCATTTTGAGACTGGACACGAGCAGAAGAACAGCACACTGCTTCACACGAAAGAGCTTGGTGGTCCCCTTGCTTCCCTCGCAGAAACATGTGCTCTCAGCTAAGATACAATAGTTTCATTACCAGTTCCTGTACCATTACCTGTTCTAAACACAGGTTTTCAACTGTTTTACAGGGTCAAAGACAGGTCTGCTGTGTGATACTGACCTAGGTGTTGGGAGTCCCAACAGCAACCAACTTGAGCCTTTAGCACCTTAATGCAATGTCCTTTGTGCTTTGGGCATGTGGCATCAAGCAACCTCTGAATGTCTTGAATGCAGGTTCATTTTTCAACTTCAAACCACTTCCTTGATAATTAATCAAACTGGCACATTAAAGGAGGGCCCAGATTGTCCTTTCCAGAATCTTCCTTTCCAAAGAATCTTGAGGCCTGAACATGTAGACAGGTAAGATCAAACTCCAGCGAGGACAGAAATGAAAAGCCGTTGAAGGACAGCAATGCTGAGGGTAATCGTGTATGTGACAGCTGCACAGCACAGCTGCAGAAGAGGTGGTACCTGCCTGGGATAGACAGAGCCCCACCTGCTCCATTCCCAGCTCACAGGCTCCACCTGGTGGCAGCTATTAAAATCGCAGCCCAGCCCAAGTGCCTATTAACTCCTCCACCGCCCGGGGGACAGTAATGTCATCACCCCTTGTGTGTTTTTCCGTCTGGTTATTTGCTTAACTGTGAGTGGGGTTAATGAACAAGGTTACGTTTTTCCTTAACCCCGCTCACACCCCTGAATAAGTACACAGGACACAATTGAATATGTGCAGATATAATTTTAGGGCTGCTAGTGCCACATTAGGACTAACTGGCAGGGTGATGGAAAAATCTGACATCCTTAAACAGACAATTATAAAAGATAAAGCACGAATACCACCCTGCCAGCGTTAATAAGACTGTAAGTCAACGACGTTGCAGAGATGCATTATCAATAATCTCAGTCTTTAGAACACACACGTGGCATTGCAATACTATTCTACTGCTCCAGCCATCCCACAGAGAAATTCAGGAGAGAATTTAAACATTCAAACAAACCCAGAACAAGAAGAAGCCAAAAGGGTGTGAGTGGGGTAAGTGGATTTACACAGTACGGCTTTATTTTGTAGCTATTACAGCTCGCAGTGCTATGGAATAAGGAAGATTCTGGAAGGGAGCGACGGGGGTTCTGGTCCCAGTTGTGGCACTACTCAACCGGGCTGTATCGGGTCAGAGGATATCTGGTATTATGAAGCACAGTTAGTTTGGGAAATATGTACCCTGATGAAGGCCTGAAATTGCCAACACTCGTTGTTGTGTTTATTCTCTCATGACATAACCAAACAATAAAGGCTTTTTAAACCTTTTTTACATGAGTTCTCTGCATTGGGAAGCTGTTCATATCCTGGGCCTGCATGTGTTTTATAGGCTGTGCATCAGTGCCATGAGAAAGATGCAGAATGATGATCACCTCATATGGCAAAAAAGTGGATGGAGCGAGCAAACATTTCCTATCAATTACTGATGAGTATCCACCAATCAGACAACATTGCCCTTCACAGCGAACACCGCGATTGGTTGAGATTTCGTGTGAGAGAGTCGTGCTCAGGACCACACAGCCACACGTGGGAAGGGAAGGGCTTTGAGTCGAGGCCCCAAAACCACATCCTCTATCACTTTCCCCCCATTACAGCGGGCTGGTGGGTGTGGGAAGCAATCATGCCTAATTAAAATGGCGGGGTCGGGGGGGGGGGGGGGGGGGGCTGTTCTCTTGGGCCTGGTTTGTAAGGCAGGGACACAGGAAACTGGGCTGATTGAACGGCTGTGTGTAAGTGGCTTTCTCTGGAGAAAAACGTCATCGTGGGTCCCAGGCCGGGCCTGGCCCCGTGCCATGGCAGCGTTCGGGGGGGGGGCTGCGGGGGCGCAAGTCCTCCCTCAGTACGAGACGTAGATCGGTCACTCCAGTTATTCTCCATCCAGACTGACCAGATGGGCTGTCACACTAGCCACCTGCCACACTGAACACCTGAATATGACTGCGCTAGCATTCACTCAGGGACACAACGTTATTTACACTGCAAACACCTCTCAGCGATTATTTCAGTCCCATAGTCACACTTAAAATCTCGTTTTACGACCCCGGTTGCTGGTTGTGGTTTAGGTCTCCACGGTTACTGGTTGTGGTGAGGGCTTCAGTGGCTGATATAGCAGATTAGCGGTTGGGAATGGAAAAGCGTTTTAATCGCGCTTCGCCCCTCGCCGGGGCTGAATAAACCCGAGCCCTTCGACTGAGGGCGCCTGCGCTCCGTCTCCCTGCCGAGGCGCTCTGGAAGAGACCGGAGAGTTCTGCTGCCAGGTGCATTCTGGGAGCACAGTCAGTCACACTCCTCTCTGTATAAAGACTAAAATGTGGAGGAGAAACCACAGCCATTTGCATTAACGCTAGACAATGATGCCACGAGAACTCTGTCTCCGCCCCGTCTTCCTGCATTCACTCGCAGCCAGAACACAAAGGTGCTTTTATTAGCGTCCTCTCTAAAGAGCGCTTCACTGCCTGGGTATTCACTTACTGTAGGCTGTGTAAATCTATCCCTAGCAGTCTGGAGAGCACATGCCGTAATGTAATGTGACAGAACTAAATTGGATAATAGGCTATATAATAACAGCGATGCATTGTGGTAAATCACGTCTGGTTGAATTTCTGCCGTGATAAATATTGTCACTGGCAGGCAGTCACATTTCACATGTTCAGCTGCATTATGACACCAGCGATGTTATTGACATTACTGTATTTTATTAAGGGCGGATAACGCGGGGGCTGTTATTTAATGGAACAATTTGCTCCTGCATATTTTCACTGTGTGAAATGGCACAAGAGCCAGGAGAAGAAACAAGCAAGCGAGGATCACTTAATCCCGCTAAATCAGACGCTCAGCAGCACTGTGGGAGAAAATGTTACGACTGCTGAAAACGTGAATCACGGTCCGTGGGCACTCAACAGTAACATCACAGCTTTCAGGATTTCTATCAAAGGAAGAGCTGAAACACAACGTGAACTGTACACAATTACAGCCGGTATGAAATGTCAGCACGTACGTCAGAGTTTGACAGTAATTGTAGATTTTGGCTCGGTCGTAAGGGCTCCTGAGATAAACTGGGTCTGTTGGGGCCCCACGCAGTAGGCGGTATCTCAAACTGAAATCCGAGGGGGGGGGGGGGGGTATCTTCTGGGTTTTGATGTGTTCCTGCACATAAATTCTTAGGTTAGGCCACTGATTGGCTAAAGAGCCTACTGTGCACACTTCGATTACAACGCCTAAATTGACTACCAATTGAAAGGACATCGGAAAAAAGAGCTTCGGCTCTTTTTAGGTAGTTTGAGAGCCCTGTTCTAAGCTTTCACTGTCCACCAAGTGGCAGTGTAGGCCACTGACGGGGCTGTGGGTGAGGGAAGACCTCAGCCCTCCTCAGTCCTCCAGGGGCTGGGCTGCCCCAGAGTTGTGTTGCTGAGCACTGTCTGCTGTCTGCTGTGTACTGTGTACTGTGTGCTGTGTGCTGTGTGCTGTCTGCTATGTACTGTGTGCTGAGCACTGTGTGCTGTCTGCTGTGTACTGTGTGTTGTGCACTGTGTAGTGTGTGTTGTACTGTGTGCTGTGTGATGTGTACAGTGTGTTGTGTACTGTGTACTGTGTGCTGTGTACAGTGTGCTGTGTGCTGTGTACAGTGTGCTGTGTACTGTCTGCTGTGTACTGTGTGCTGTCTGCTGTGTACTGTGTGCTGAGCACTGTGTGCTGTCTGCTGTGTGCTGTGTGTTGTGTGCTGTGTGATGTGTACAGTGTGTTGTGTACAGTGTGCTGTGTGTTGTGTGCTGTGTGATGTGTACAGTGTGCTGTGTGCAGTGTGTTGTGTGATGTGTGCTGTGTGCTGTGTACTGTGTGCTGTATACTGTGTGTTGTGCACTGTGTAGTGTGTGTTGTGTGCTGTGTGCTGAGTGCTGTGTGTTGCAGGCTGTGTACTGTGTGCTGCATACTGTGTACTATGTACTGTGTGTGGGCTCCAGAGGAAGGGGTAAGGGGTAAGCTGAAGGGTTCTGGCTCTGTCCGTCCCTCACAGTGATGGATGAGGGCAGAAGTTCTGTGGTCTGGGTCAGATCCAGACCAGTAAAATATGACCCTTTACTCTGAGATGCCTAACGGGGCTGTGCCAGGCCCAAGAAGCTCCAGCAGTCAAGAGTACTGAGACTGATACTCAATACACACTGGGTAATACATTCAGATACACACACACGTACACACATACACACGCACAAACATGTGTGCATACACGCACACACACTCAGAACACACAGGGTAATACATACATATATACACACACATACACACGCACAAACACGCGTACATACACATATATACGCCTACACACGCACACACATGTACACACGCACACACATACTTCCACACACACTCACACACAATCTCGCACACATTATTGCAAACACACACGCACACACACACACACATACACATACGCACACACTCTCACACACACTCAAACACACACACACAATCTCACACACACTCTCGCACACACACACACACACACACAACAAAATCTTGCACACACTCTTGCACACACACACATGCGTGTAGGTGCACAAAACAAAATTACAAATATGACTAGGTTCTTTCTCTCTCTCTCTGTCTCTCAGTCACACACAGTCACAGGCACAGGCACACATGGATGCACGCACACATGTTGAGGAGAGGAGAGAGGGGTCAGGGTGTTGAGAGAAGGGGTCAGACACGCTCCCTTACTGGAAACCCTCCACAGGAGCACTGCCATTTTAGTTCCCCGCTGATCCAGGGGGAGCCAGTCACCCACCCCGCTGACATCCTATATCCCCCGGGACGAACGCACACCTTTCAACCTCCAGAGCTCCCTTCACCAGCTAACCGTTCTAATGCAATTCTCAATCTACAAATGTCAGGGGAAATGACGCAGTTGCAAATTTTTCTTCAAATCTGCTGCCAAGCCAAAGCAGGATTTTCCAACTTTCCAGAAAAAGTCTGAGTATTCCCGCTGATTCTTTTCAGCAGTGTTCTCAGGTTTACAGTGCAGCTCTATGTGGGGGAAACAGTGCTTTTTCCTTTCAACAGTGCTGCAGTTTTATGATAGAAAAGAAAATGGAATTATTTACGTAAGCACAACTATGCTGGAATTATGTACATAAGTACCAGTGCGGGTCACAAGTATGCAATTTTTGCAGCTTTCATACACCATTTTGTTTCCATTACATAATGATACTTTCAATACTTTCAATAATTTTAGCAGTGATGTCACTGGAGAGTTATATGAGAAACTGGAGTTATATGAGAGTTATTAAAAAATGGCACAACAAATGCTGACAATGGCATTCTTCACGAGTTGTACATAGAGAAGTAAACTGAGTGAGTCTGAAAATCTGATTTACAATGTACCTCACTTTTATCTTGGGCGCTTTTATCTTATACAGGGCGGCCTGTAGTGTAGTGGTTAAGGTCCATGACTGGGACCTGCAAGGTCGGTGGTTCGATCCCTGGTGTTGCCACAATAAGATCCGCACAGCCATTGGGCCCCTGAGCAAGGTCCTTAAAACCCTGCATTGCTCCAGGGGAGCTTAGTCCAATCAACTGTACGTCGCTCTGGATAAGAGCGTAAGCCAAATGCCATTAATGTAAACCCAGGTATGAGGAAATCAGTCATCATGTTATAACAGTATGCACTCTCTCTCTGTGTTCCTCACTGTTCACTCCCCCCACTTCTGTCCCCTGTCCCGCTCACCCCTAGTCACCCGCTCTCCCTCTGTCACTCTCCCCTCTCTTCCTCTCTCCCTCTCTCTCTCTCCCTCTCACACATGCACACACACATGCACATGGCTGCACTGCTGACCCAGGACCACAGGGCTGCCCCTGGCAGGGCTGCAGCCCCGAAGAACAAACGCCTCTATCAGTCCTCAAAACAGCAGGTACAGACCCACTCTCCCCTCTCCTCTCCTCCTCACTCCTCTCCTGTCCTCCTCACTTCGCTCCTCTTCTCTGTTCTCCTCTCCCCTTCTCTTTTCTCCTCTTCTCCTTTCCTCTCCCCTCCCCTCCTCTCCTCCCCTCTCCTCTCTCCTCCTCTCTTCCCCTTTCCTATGCTCCTTTCTTCTTTTCTTCTCTCCTCTCCACTCATCTTCTCTTCCCTCTTCTCCTCTCCCCTCTCCTCTGCCCTCCCCTCCACTCCTCTCCTCCCTCCTCCCTTCTCCTCTCCCCTCTCCTCCTCACTCTTCCCCTCTCCTATGCTCCTTTCTTCTTTTCTCTCCCCTCCTCTCCTCTCCTCTCCCCTCTTCTCCTCTCCATACAGATCAGCGAGCCTTAAAGCAGCCAGCCACAGCCTCCCCAGCAGCCACCATGGAGCCGCAGCGGTGGGTCAGCAGGACCGAGGAGTTCATCCACACGCGACGCTGCCGTGTCCCCAATTAAGCCCCCCGGGCCCCGCTGTCTTCCACAGGCCCCGCCGCTCACCGCCCAGCAGCAATGCGATTACTGCGCCGTGTTTCACGCGGCTAACCGCTATTCTTCAGGTATTTCAGGGAACTGTCACAACAGAGAGACACAGCTCTGTTCACACATCCTTTACACAAGGTACAACAACAGGGGCGCTTAGCGAACAGCGCGAACAGACAAAAGGGACGCTCAGAGAGGCGGTGGGGGAACGGCAGTCCCGGGCGGCGGAGAGGTTGCGCTCGGTGTTCTATTGTGCGCTCGTTTGTTTGGTTTATATGGATCGCGTGGGCAGGGGGTCCCCGAGGTTGCGTGGCTCGTCGGTCGATGGTCACATTCCTTCCCCGCATGTGAGGGAGGCAGAGAACTGCGGAGGCCCCAGCGCCCTTACCTCACTTCTCATTTCCTGGTCTTGTTCAGAAATTCTGCTCTCTAGTGCCACTGCCGTTGGCTCCAGTATAGATGTTTCAGCAACCCCTTTCATATCAATAGTAAGAATAAGGTAAAAATACAGTCAAACAGTCAGTTTGCATCACTGCCACCTCACAAGCTTAGTGGAGGAGCAGCACTTGGCCACCCAGTCTTTGGCTCAAAATTGTATAACATGGCAGTTCCCTGTAAACTTGACTTCCGTCGTTTAGAAAAACACTTGTCACAAGCCCATGGATAGTCAGTGGGTGACGCAACAGGCACTTGGTCGATATTTTTTCTACATTACATTATAGTCATTTGGTAGATGCTGTAATCCAGAGCGATGTACAATACAGTGTGAATCATAACCAGGGACAAGCGATAACAGTTTGTCTGTTGCTCACAAGTTGTTCACATTTGTTTGAGGGGTTTGTGAGGTTGGCTGAGGGGGTGAAAGCCCCTCACTCTGTGGTGGTGAGAAGGGGTCCTAATCGATCCGGAGGGGATGCCCTGAGGTCCTAGAGACACCTTCCCAGCCAGGCTGCGACACACACACACACACACACGCACGCACGCACGCACGCACACACACACACACTACAAGCCACTATCCCAGTACAATAATATGGAGAGTGTAAAATCTTGTTAACAGTTTATTCAACAATAAAGAGTGTCACTGTGGCTGCAGCCAGCTGACTATATCACATTACACACACTTAGCAGGTACTCCTCTCCAGAGAACCTGAAACTACCGGAGGAAGAGCAGCATGTTCATCTGATTACACAAGCAACAACATTCCCAGACCAATGAGCAAAGATGCAACTATGGCACTCGTACAACTGAACTATGCTGATCAAGAACCAAAATATAACTCTAAGTGCATCCTGACGGCATCCATAAGGGGCCCTGTGAAACATAAAACCAAAGATATAACCGGAAACCATAAAAATACCACGATCTAAAGGAGGAAGTGCAATGGGCAGGGAACCAAGCTGCAGTTCACAGGCACCCAATCGACCAGCAGGGGTCATTACAGAGTGATGAAGCGCCGACCCGTAACTGACTAAAACGCTCCTGCACCCCGGGGACCCAAACACCAATCACACATCATCATCTATCACCGAAAGCTCGTACGGTCTGGATTTGATCCGAGACCACAGGGCTCAGTCATGGGTGCCTTAACGTAGTGGTTAAGGTAAATGACTGGGACACGCAAGGTCGGTGGTTCTAATCCCGGTATAGCCACAACGAGATCTGCATAGACGTTGGGCCCTTGAGCAAGGCCCTTAACCCCGCATTGCTCCAGGGGAGGATTGTCTCCTGCTTAGTCTAATCAACTGTACGTTGCTTTGGATAAGAGCGTCTGCCAAATGCCAATAATGTAATATAATGAGCAGTCCTCTGGCCTCAAGAGCTGAGTCTTCAGTCTGCATCTCATGCAGCACCAGCTGGCATTGAGACAGTTCATCAGGAGGACCAGGAGGCAAGCAACACATTTTACTGCAGTCTTCCACAGGTTCCCATACACTGAGGGGTAACCAGGCAACCAGAAAGATTCACATACCGTAGTCAAGGCTGGCAGAGTGAGGAATATTATGTTTGGTGTGTGTGTGTGTGTGTGTGTGTGTGTATGTACTGTACCTGCCTGTGCACACAATTCAGACGTAGTTCCCTAACACTAGAGACATCCCTCTGAAAATAAAAGTATAAATCACTGTTCCCCATTCACAGGGCACTCTGAAGGGACCCAACAGGACAGTCTTATTGCTTCCTTTGTGCTAGGAGGAGAGGTGGTGATTTCACAGCCGGAGTCAGTATATCTGAACCATGCCCGAAGCAGAACAGGCGCAGTAGATCTAGCTGAGTGCCCCCAGGCATACAACATGGCACACGGTTATGATGCAGACGCACACAAGGGTTATTCATTTTTCATCCTGTGCTGGATGACACAGCACTTTACTTCCCTCATATTTCCCACCAGAAATGTGATCCGTTCATCTCTATCCCTCCCTCTGCTCCATCCCTCCTGCTGCTGCCAGGCTCTCTCTCTGTTCTCCCTCTCCTCTCCCAGGAGGAAGTGCTTGGCTTTGGCTTGTGACAGACAGAGACATGGAGTGAGAAGGAACTCTTTTGCTGACTCTATCCCACTCTTTGCCTCTTGCTTTCTCTCTCTTTCTCTCTCAGTGGTGGTCTGTCCTTGCCTTCAGGCCTTGATTCTATTGAAACAGCTTGAAATGTAATTAAAAACTCTGGTTTGTCGTCTTTTGGCGTAATCCACATTCTGGTTAGTTCCAGTGCCATTCCCATTCACCCTCTCCTCGATTTGTGCCTCTGTGTGATCAAAGAGGAGCCCTTACACAAGGGCCAGTTTTTGTTCCAGAACCTTCTGACCAGGGTTCGAGAACAAGCCTCACGGTCCCCAGACACAGCTTCAAAGAGCACACTTCTGCCCCGGTTCCCAGTGCTGCCACGTTGTGTCGAGAGCCCTCCATGGAAAAAAGACAACTGGGTCTCCCTCCCCCTTCCTGTGCTGTGAGGTCATTCCCACTGTGCTGTCATATGCAGGGGTTTTTTCCAAGCGCTAATGGTGTAGGAATGAAACAACACTTAAACATGAGCAGGACTGGGACTCAGAACATGCTCTGGCACAGAAACAAAGGCCTGTGAGCACACAGCCATGCACAGAAACTGTTCCACATGCGGGGTCACTTAAATTACCCCAAGGCACCGGCACTTTTCCTCATTCCTGCAAGACGGTAGGAACGTAAAAATTCACACGCCCCACCCAATGCAAGCACTACACCCCTGATGGCCCTGAAAGCCCCTAACCCAGTCGGGGTGGGGTTTGGGAGGGCTGGTGGGCAAGGGTCACTCCTGAGGAGCAGCATGCAGTAAGGGGCGTCAGCCAGTGTGAGGCGCTGAGGGTGTCCTTCTATTGCTGCAACTCTCCTCAATCTACCATGACTGGATATCCTGAGAGTCATCTTCTCAAAGAGGCAACAGCCCAACCCCCAGTCTAACAGAGCCTCTCGCCCCTCCTGAATCCCCCCGCCAACCCGTCATGACCGCGCTGGAAGGCTATATAAGGCCAAACTCCAGGAAGCACCCTGATTTAGAACAGGCCACCCCAATCCCCTCCATGGGCCAGCAGGGCACTTCCTTCTGGGTTCTGGTGACTCAGCACTCCTGGAGACCCAGGCAGGGAGCTCACCACCCCCCCACCCCAAACTGATCTGCAGCTCTTGGCCTCTTGCAAGCAAAGCCTGGGAGAGAGGAAGAGGAAGTAAGAGTGATTGAGTGAGGTCATGTGATCAAGGGGGGATGTAAGAGCATCAGGCCATGGGAGTGTGAGGGGTACTGTGGGGACATGAGAATGTGTGAGTGTGTGTCTGAGGTACAGTGGGGACATGTGAATGTGTGTGCGTGTGTGTGTGTGTGTCTGAGGTACAGTGGGGACATGTGAATGTGTGTGAGTGTGTGTCTGAGGTACAGTGGGGACATGTGAATGTGTGAGTGATTGGGAGTGTGTGAGGTATTGTGAGGACATGAGAATGTGTGAGTGTGTGTGTGGGAGTGTGTGAGGTATTGTGAGGACATGAGAATGTGTGAGTGTGTTTGGGAGTGTGTGAGGTATTGTGAGGACATGAGCATGTGAGTGTGTTTGGGAGTGTGAGGGGTATTGTGAGAACATGAGCATGTGTGAGCGTGTGTGTGGGAGTGTGTGAGGTATCGTGAGGACATGAGAGTGTGTTTGTAAGTGTGAGGGGTACTGTGAGGATAGACTGATATTCTGAGAGTGTAGCAGTGTGATATGGTGAAAGTGTGTACAAGTGCGTTTAGGTGTGTGAGTGTGATATTGTGAAAGTGTGTATAAGGATGTGTGTAAGAGTGTGATGGTGTGATATTGTGAAAGTGTGTATAAGGGTGTGTGTAAGTGTGAGAGTGTGATATTGTGAAAGTGTGTATAATGGCGTGTGTAAGAGTGTGAGAGTGTGATATTGTGAAAGTGTGTAAGAGTGTGTGAGAGTGTGATATTGTGAAAGTGTGTATAAGGATGTGTGTAAGAGTGTGATATTGTGAAAGTGTGTATAAGGGTGTGTGTAAGAGTGTGAGAGTGTGATATTGTGAAAGTGTGTAAGAGTGTGTGAGAGTGTGATATTATGACAGTGTGTGGTGCAAGGATGTGTGTAAGAGTGTGAGAGTGTGATATTGTGAAAGTGGGTATAAGGATGTGTGTAAGAGTGTGAGAGTGTGATATTGCGAAAGTGTGTGTGTGTGAAAGCTGTGCTCTCAGCCTATATGCCCACTGACGGCAGAATGGATTCCAGATGTCTCTGCGGTGAACGGATTGCCATACCCCAACAAAAATTCCTGGTATTCTGACACTACGACAAAACCCTTATTGTCTTCTCCTGTCAACAAATGTGTTTCGGGAGTAGCGCTTTCCAAAACAGATTTTATTAAAAAGCAAAACATTCCAAAACTAGATCCGCCCTGTTTCATACTGCATGTGTCGCTCTGGGGAAAACGTCACAGTGAGAGAGACGAACAGACAGGCCAGGTACGGGGGTACAGAAACAAACGGAGCGGGGGAACGCACACAAACTGGGACACCCCTCAAATGGGAGCCATGTCATCGGCTGTTTGTGTTCTGAGAGCGTTACCCGGATCGTGAGAATGCCCCCCCCCCCCACACACTCTGTTTCTTCAGCGTCATCCAACGAAAACCTTGGCCTTTTGCTCTCCTGGCTCCAGCTTCTAGAACATTCTCTGCTCTCATAAGTACACAAACACCCCAAAAAGACTTCTCCGTTTCACCCGCACTCCACAGATCTGACGGCTCTGCGGACGCGAGAGGGGAACGGGAGGGCCATTAATCATGATGTGTCTCTAAACAGCCCCTAACTCCTACCGAGCGTGAGTCAGCAGCTGCCAAGTGTGCCTCTGTGTCACTGTGAACATCCCCACCCCACTCCCCTCCCTCTGTCCATAACGCTCTTTACCCCACCCCACCCACGCCGCACGTCTGTAAGGCTCCACACACAACCCCCCCATGGGCTGTCGCCCCACTTTGATAATATTCATCTTCGATGGCCACTCTGTCGTGCTGTGGCAGTGCCACAGGAAATGCAGTTAGATCCATCAGGTCAGATGTCCTTATACTGGTGGGGGACTGAGACATTCACACAAAGACCTCTCCTGCCATCAGGTGGTGATGAAGATGAAGATGATGACAGAGGTGATGATGATAGGAATGGGAATGATGATGATGATGATGGTGGTGAAAATGGTTATTATACTAATGATAACCCTATCTGTCCACCATGCTCCAGATTCATATTTCATAAAAGCCTACTGTTCATGAGCCGTTCATTTTTATCTGCATCGCTGACATGCTTTGAAGCATCTGCGTATGTGTGTGCACGTTTATGTGAGAGTGTGTGTGCGTGTACTTGTGTGTGCACAGTAGGGGCGCACGTATCTTGGGGAACAGATGTATATCAACACATCAGCCTCATATTTACACAGTGAGGGCTTATTTTGGGGAGCCTGTGAGCACTTGTCTGCTCCTGATGTGTGACTCCTCAAACACCGCAGTGAAACAGGCCAAAGGGAGAAAGCATCCCCGAGAAGTGCGAAACAAAAGACAAGACTGCACCGAAACCACGGAAACCAGCCGAGCACGAGGGCAACAGCTGGCACACACACCGAGCACAAACACACCGGCAGTGGGGAGCTGAGGGAGAGAGATACAGAGAGAGAGGGAGAGGGAGAGAGGAACAGGGGAGAGAGGGAGAAGAGGAGAGAATGAGAGAGGTGAAGAAGGACGGGGAGAGTGGGAGAAGGGGAGAGAAAGCGGGAGTAAGAGGAGAACTAGCGGAGAGAGGAGGGGAGAATGAGAAAGAAGGACATGGGTGAGAGGGATAGAATGAGATGGGGAGAAAGGGAGAGGGGGAATGAATGAGGGGGGAGAGAGGGAGGAGAGAGACTAGGGAAGCCAGAGAGGGGAGAGAGGAGGAAGAGGGAGATGGGTGAGAGAGAGAATGAGAGGGGGAGAGAGGTAGAGAATGAGAGTGGGAGATGGGGTGGGAGGTTGCGGGGCCTGGATGTGTCAGTATGTGAAACTGTGGCCTTTGTTTCCACACATGCTCAGAGATTAGCCTGGGCGGCAGGGGTTTTCCTGGGCCCTGGGTGAGCACTGACCTGTACTGTGATTGGTGGGGTGAGTGCTGACCTGCGCTATGATTGGTGGGGTGAGCACTGATCTGCGCTGTGATTGGCTGGGTGGCCCATTCCCCAGGGTTTGTCTTTTCCCACAGGGGCTAAATAGGGGAGTCATTGTTTCCCGGCTTTGGGGTCCCCCAGCCAAACCGAGCCTCACATGGCCCCCCTTTACAATGGACCATTCTATCCCTAAACCCCCTTCTCCTATAGGACAGATACACCCCTCACACACATACCCCTTCACTCCCAAAAGCACCGGGGTGAGAGGGCACCCAGTCACAGGATCCAGGACGAAGAGGGTATCCCATGAATCTCTCTCTCTGTCACTCTACTCACACTCTGAAACACAGTGGATCACAATCTGGGTTACCCACCACGCATCAACTGTGTATTTACTCTAACTGGATGGCTTGACTTCTCTGTAAACCACCTGCCAGGTCCCATCTGGTTTTGATTATAATGTACACCAGTGTTTCCCAATCCCAATCCAGTGGTGCCCAAAATCTACCGTCCTGCAGGCTTTCATTTCAAGCCTAATTTGGCACACCTGATTCTACTAATTGGCAGCTCATTTCTCTAGCTGTTGAATGAGGTGTTCTGTGTTAGGGTTGGAGTGAAAACCTACATGCTGGTAGATGTCCAGGAACAGGGTTGGGAACCGCTGATGTCTGTGCTAGAAACGTTTGCTCCATGACCTGGGTAGAGTCACGTACAGCACTGCACTATGTTCAGCGCTGAGCGCGCTCCCATCGGCAGATCTGCCCTCATGTTAACGGAGGAGACGAAGACAAAAGAGCAAAGTCCCTCAGGGGGAGTGTTTGTTATTTCACCCGACTCAGCTGGGAGCGACCGCGTATGGAGAGAGGGGTAAAAAAATGAAAACAATAACAGGGGGGGGAACGTTTTTTGGATGGGCCCGCGGTGGCATGGGGTGTGAGGGGTCCTCTTGGTCTTGCGAGCGAGGCCAACCCCCATAAATCAAGACGTGACAGGATGGAAGCCAAAAACGGAGGGGTGGCGAGGGTGTTATTTTAAAAAAATCTTAACAGGACTTCCCATGTGTGACACATGTAAAGCACACAGCTGTAATACCACAATGCACAATGACGAACGGCCTTGAAAGCAGAATTGGCCTTATTCTGAGCTTATTCTAAACCCCTCCCATCGATACGGCTGACCCTCCGCCCAAGCCAGATTTAAGTATCCATGGTAACCAGAGCCAAGGGTGCAGGCCAGACCACCAAGCAAACAAAACAAAAAAAGAAATCAAACAAAAAGCATTGTTAGTATGATTTGACCTGTGACCGTCTCAGAAAGAGCCAAAGATATAAATATCCAACAAAGGTACACACCCTTCAGATCAGCTCATTAGAAATCAGGTCCTTTCCAACCAGAAATGTGTAGAGGAGCGATTTCTCCATGTGAGGGCCTAACAGAAGCACCGGACCCCACACGGTATCCCAGGAGACCCTGCTCTCTCTGTTCACCCTTACACACTCTCTCATACACAGCTGCAGCTAAAGCATTAGCCTCAGCTAGCGCTAAACCCTGCAGTCTCACACTGTCTGTGGATCGACACTCACAATACCTATCCCTGCCCTCCTGACTTCAAACACATGAATAAGCCATTGGTGACCAGAGATAGACAAGTTAAACTTTTGATCTTCAGAATAAAATAGAATGTGTCAAGGCAATGGCGAGATTATCTCCATCATACAGGTACGCCTGGATTCAATCAACATGTGTCCTTTTAACACTGGCTTTGATTTACCTGCCAAACACACTGAATGTTCTGTTTTAGATTTACTTTCCAGACATTCTGAATGCACACTATGTATGTGTTTGTTCACAAGCCAAAGTTAAGGACAAGCAGTAATTTCCTTTGTCGAGTGAAAATACTGAAATAGCACAGTTTTTAATAAAGAAAGATCCTCTTAAATGGAGTGAGATTGCCTGAGCGGGCACTTCCTGTTGCGGCCTCATGTACTCTCTCTGTCTTACCTCTGCACCACGTCCTCTCCGCTCCAGCAGGAGAAGTCGTCCACCACCATCTCCCCCTCGCACAGCATCTCTGGCAGCGCTGCGAAGAACGACTTGTAGCGCTGGATGTATCCCATGAACTCCCTGCAACAGAAGCGAGAAAAGGTGTGTGTGCGTGTGTGTGTGCGTGTGTGCGTGTGTGTGTGAGATAGAGAGAGAGAGAGAGAGAGAGAGAGAGAGAGAGAGAGACATAGTGTTGTGTTACTAATGTCCATCTCAGACCACTAGCAGTGTTGTACCTCCTGAATGACCGTTTCTATTTGACGGTCCAGAATTACCTCCTGCACTCAGTTGAACAGCAGTGAGGCACTGGTCCTGTTGTAAGGACAGATAAGTGCAACCTTTCGTTGGGTGCTGTAACATTTACTCATGCTAGAGACAGAGACAAAGAGACTACAAACATGATTAATGAATGCCTGAGTAGAAATTAGTTATGTCAGATGGACAATGGCTGAATTTGAACAGGCACTTTCTAAGGCCATCCTGACTTACAAAACTGGGGTCAAAGGGGGCCACAGAGCAAACTGGACCTCATTAATTCATGCCATGAAGCGTTGCATTTCAATGGCTTTGTGTCAATATCACAAAAATGTGAACTAATTATATAAAGCGTACAACAGACAATGAGCTGGAACAGGAAGTCTATTTCATGTTCTCTTGCATATATGTGTGTGCTTTTGCATTTACAGACTGTCACATTTATTAATATTACATTTCTCTTTGAAGTACACATAAATACAGATACAAATGCTGATGAACAAACCACACACATACACACACACACACACACACACACACACACACACACGTGTAAATACAGCCAAAAGATGACAGATGTGTTAGCTTGACAAAGAGACGGACATGTTACACAGGTTAACAGAGTGACAGACGCTTTGAGGCTTGGAGGATCCATGCTTACCTAGAGATCTTTTTCAGACTTCTAGGTTTATCGTTCTTGGAGGGTTTCAGAGGTAGTGAGCTGGGGAGGAGTCAATCGGCAGGGAAGAGAGGGAGGATCAGTCGAAGCAAGCAGGAGGGATGCAGGAAGGGAAGGAGGGAGAAAAAAGAGAGAGTAGAAAAAATAAAGACGACGAAACCAAACAAAGGAGTCGCACCGTTGACCTGGAAAAGAGAAGTTGAGCGTGCAGCGTGCAGAGTGAGGACTGCAGTGCATGCAGGTGCAGATGTGCAGGGCCAGTGGGGTTCCCATCATCTCACAGCCTCGCTGTTAAAGCTGTGTGTACCCCATCTCTTTGTGTGTACAACAGCCACGGTAAAACATGTTCAATTTCAGTTCAGCTGCTATAGCGATTCCGCCACTTTAATAATGTTTTTTCTTTAGTGCTATAGAGTACATCACTTTGAATTCCACTTCCATGTGCGAACACTGCTTTATAAATAAAAGTTTTATTATTATTATTATTATTATTATTATTACAGCAGTCTGGCACTCATGCAGGTGTGAAGGACCCAGGAACCAGGTAAATGGTGCCAGTGCTCTTAGCCATGGCAAGAAGCCATGATAGCTGATGGAAGCTGGAGGGGCAGGGGTCAGAGGTCAGGGGTCATGGGGGTCAGATTGAGCCTGGATCCCCCCAGCAGTTTTGTGCCATGTTCTGGGTTAGACATGGAGGAGCTGAGAGTCAGAGCAGACCCGAGCTTTAGCGACCCGTCGTCTGCGCTGATGTTGTTCCTCCAGCGTTTGGCGATCGGGCCCTACAGACCAGTGCAGGCTAGGCAGACTGGAGGAGACGGCTGTAACAAGAAGGGAAAAGAGTTGTCGCTGACAGGACCGACGGAGGCCGGGTGTGCGGAAGGCTGGCAGACATGCCGGTAGCTGTTCCGGCCGGCGGGCCGCTCTTGGCCGCCTGCGTGGATGCGGTGTCCTGTCAGGGGAAACTACAGTAACTCAGCCCTCCAGCTGATACTCCGACATCCTGCGGCTTCACTACAATGGCAGCTGTAATGAATGAGGCTTCGCGCGTCTAATGTGGGAGCCAAACGCACCCGGCCTGGTGTCACCCAAGGCTTCATGAAGACATGAGCCGATTCACCGCTGCCAGCACTCTGTAATATCGGCCAATGGAGAGATTGCTTCTGGGCTGTTGGGTCCCAATGACCAATCCGCCGTCCCGTGCCAGACTCAGCGGGAGGGGGACGCTGATCTTTGGCTTGAGCGTTTAATCGAGCCGAGCAGTTTTGAGTGAAGATGTGAAAGAGAGTTGACAGATCATAACACTGGTCTGTGAGCCACTGAACTACACCGAACTTGCCGGGTTGTCAGAGTTTCCAGACTCACAGTGTACAGTCCCATTCAAATGTGGCACTGAGACTTAAAGAGCCATGCCCACTAGTGTGTCAAAATAGAAACCTGGACACAGCTGGCCGTCTGTCTGTCTGCCTGTCTGTCTGTCTGTCTGTGTTGTCTGGCTCTCTGTCTGCCTATCTGTCAGCCTGCCTGCATCCCCAGAGGGTAGCTCCCTCTCAAATTCCACTCCCTGCCCCCATCCTCGCCTAACCCAATTAGAGAAGGTTACAGAAAACAAACCTATACACAAAACAATTGGCTGACATTACCCACAAACATGCAACATGTGGCTATTGTTAGAGTACTCTCAGTACAATGCCTTCTAGCATACTTATCTGAGAATCCCATTTAGGTTTTTAGTGGAGTGTGTATCCAAGTTTCACCATAAAAAAAAATCACCTGGCCCATGAAATAGCGCAGCAATCAAATAAAAGAGAACAGGAGTGAGGATGTATTTTATATTTAACCGACTACTGCGCCCGTTTACCGTCTCAAGTGAGCCAACTGGCCCTGCTGGGGGTGGTCCGAAGGTTGGGGAGAGGTGGAGGCAGGGGTGGAGGTCACTGGGGTCACCGGGGTCACCGTCACAGGGGGAGGGCCTGCGGTGGTAGCAGGTGCTGCTTCTGTCAGCTGCCCGCACACCTTATCCACCTGCGGAGAGACGGGGAGACATGGAGGCTTCAGTGTTCTGTGGAGGTCTGGACGGGATGGTCTGGCTGGTATAGGGACTCACATGGGAAACATCAAGTGTAAAACAACCGGACAGAATGAGAACCAGGATAAACAGTGGTGATGCGATTTATCCAGAAATCGCACACTGCCTTTAAATGAGGAGTCTTCTGGGTTTGGATAAGGTTCACCGTGTAGTTTCAGAGACCTTGTAGGTGCACCTGTAGCTGTTTCTCGATTCAGACGAACTTTTGCTCTCAATTATTTAATCAGCCCAACCAGTTATGTGATCTTTCACTTTAGTTAATCTTGATGAGTCCATGACTGACAACTGACGACTGCCCTTGTGTCCCTATACACTCTCTGAAAAAATGGTTCTTTGGCTTGTCTCCATTGGGGAACCATATTACGTTCTTTATCACCGTCCATGGTAGGTGTGAAAAGCATGAAAGCTTGCAGACTGAACCATTTCACCCAACGAAGAATCGCTGAACTCGACAGGGTTTGGAACCCTTTCTTCTGATGGAGTATGAAACTGATGGTTGATATAGATTCATTAATTGACCAATGAACGCAGAACATAAGGCACACGGACCCAGCCCCCAGTGAAGGAGCTGCCCGCCCCTTGCTTTAGCGAAGGCAGGAGAGGACTGTGAGCAGGCCATTGGGTCAGAGCTCTACTGCACCGATGAACAACCATGCAGGCAGGCCAGCTCATTTTCTTAACTGAACATTGTAATGCTGATGTAATACTCGCTACTGGTAATTTAAAGTACAAGAACACTGACTTAGAAATGTGGCAAAACATTCCAAAAAACCTGCTCTTCAAAGGGTTAAGTCGGCTAAAGAAGGTAAAACAGAGACATCCCAAAATAAATATAAAGAGAAAATATATCATTTCAACATGGAATTTCCCACTCGGGATTTCACTGCAAACAATAACATTCTGAACTACTGGAAACTGCAGCATTTGAGTCCATTTCCTGTTCATTTTGAGAGGGAATAAAACAGGGTAATAAAAGGGGATGAAATAAGAGCGGCTAATTCTAGAGTTTACCTTGGCATGTGGCGAACGTCACCCAAAAACAGTCCCTTAAATCACTGTAAAAGCAGGCTGGCTTTGGCCCCGAACACAGCAGGCCTCCCACGGAGGCCACAGAAATAAAATCAGGGTTTACCTAACTGCTATTCGTTAACAAGCGTTACCATATCAAATGGTAAGAATGCGACCCCAAAGCAAATCATGCAAGGAAGTGGGTTCTGTTCTTTTGCACTGGGCTTGATTGAGTCTGGGATGTGGCCATTCAGGACATAGTTGGGGGAAACTACCAGACTGAACACAAAACTGGCCACTAAGACACTGAGACACTGAAAACAATGACAAGCACAGTAAATCTGTGGCTAAACCAGGCCAGGCTGTTTGTGTTTATCTCATATAAATATTTTGTTTGATTTACAGCGGGTCTTTTAATGGCTCAAAAGGTTATGTTGACAACATGGAAGGGGAAACACGTTCCCAGCTATTTACATCCACCTCCCGGATGCTGGGAAGACGTCCGGACACTGAGGATTAATGGATGATGAAATAAACAAACAGACATGATCGCTGGAATTAAGTACACAGACAGGGAGCAAAAATACATTAAAAACTGCTGTAATGACTGAAAATATGAAAACATATGACCCTGTTACTAAAATCAAGGTCCCTGAGGGCCAGGAAAAGCTGGCTTTCCACCATCCTGTTACCTGGGAGTCAGGTGTGAAGACAGTCTGGCCATGTCAGTAGCACTAATAGATCAGTTAATTACCCAGAAGAGAAGAAAACCAGGACTGGACATGGATTCAAGGGAGTATCCATGACATATGACACTGCTCCATTGACTCTGAAATTATTATAAAGCAATGGGCTTGTATACACTGCATCAGTCCTGCAAACCTAAAAAAGAGGTGCATTAGATGCTTTATCCCAAATTGTTTGCTTCTTCAAATCTTCCAATTTGGAATGCCCTGTTGTATTCATAGGCCTGTCACATTGTTGCACGGTCCTCTCTCTTCACCCCCAGCCACACCTGTCACTGCGGTCCACACTGTGGTCCACCAGCTGCCCTGAGCAGGTGTCTCCTCAGAAGGCCACACTTCAGGCCTCGTGCCCTGCTGGCAGGAGCAGTCCCACAGGGGAGCAGATTGACCAGGAGGAACGTCACCGTGGAGCAACAATACGAGCGCTATCTTCCCTCTAGGAATACAAAGCGACAGCCAATCATAGGGCACGCTATGGCAGTGACAAGGTCAGGACTCCATACCAGACTATAGGCCGCAGCCAATGTACTGTATGTTAGTCAGTGCCACACCCCTGGGAGCTGGAGGCACCCAGCACACTAAATGTATAACAACATTACATTTCAGCATTTGGCTGATGCTCTTATTCAAGGCAACCTAGATCACATTTTCACATAATGCCTTTATACAACTGAGTATTTATTACCAAAACAATGGACGTTAAGAACCATCATCAACGGCACAATGGCAGTGTCCCAGTTATTAACTCACCATTTGTTGGAACTATACCATTTTTTTAAACATTACATTACATGTCAATTGGCTGACACTTCTATCCAAAGTGACCGACAGTTGATTTAGATTAAGCAGGAGACAATCCTCCCCAGGAGCAATGCAGGGTTAAGGGCCTTGCTCAAGGGCCCAATGGCTGTGTGGATCTTATTGTGGCTATGCCGGGGATTGAACCACTGACTTTAACCACCACGCTTTTTACTTTTTCAATAAAATATATTTTTTTGTTCTCATCTAGCTTGCTGGGTTTATTTTAACATAACTTGAAAACAACATTCTTTCTGGTGAAAACAGCTCCATTATGTGAACACACAATAATAATTATAGCCAGCACGACTCCCACTTGCCCTCACTGGGAGCACCGATATCTGGCCTTGACTTCTGAGAGTTACATCCAACATTTTTCCATGCCTTTGCCATCCTGGGTCCGGATTTCTCGCTGCTACTAAAATATGTCCCGTTCCCCAGGTTAGAACACCCCTGGCTGGACTCACCCAGACAGACAGGCTCCTCTGCCAGGGGACAGGAGGTTGGGTGATGGTCTCCCTGGTTTATGGCTGCTGGGTTTCAGGGATGACTGGTATTAATAACTGGGGCGGTGGAATTCCCCAGAAACCCAGACAAAGACATACCGGGAGCCTGGGAATGCTAGCAGGAGACGGTCTGGATGCGGATCAAGCGTGAGGTCCGCAGCACCCAGCACCGCGGCTCGGACCAGCCTTCACCTGCAGCCAAAACTAACCCCGCATCTGAACCCACCGCCAGAGCAGGCCCAAGCCCTGGCCCCAAACCGCCCGGAACAGCCCGGAACAGACCGTACCTGCGGCCTTCACAAGCTCACACTGGCGTGAGGTGTGAAGACGGGCCCTTAGCGCCCACCTCACACTCACGTAAACACTCAACTCTGCGGCCACACTCAACCTTCGCAGGCCCGGACTTACTGAGACTGCCAGATGACCTCACACTCGCAATCACAGGCTAGGCAGGTCCTCACCAATATAGGCGTACTCTCTCAGACAGTGAGAGGACTCACAACAGCCCCGGGCTGCAGAACGTCGCACGTGCTCGCCACTTAACCAAGTGCAGATCCCCCTTTTCAAATCCCTCTGCTGCCTTTTGGCTAACTGTCATATTTTGCCTACCTTTGTTATGACATCCAAGCAAGTGAAGGTAATTTGTACTGGATCATAACTTTTTCTTACTCTGCGGTGTTGTGTAAATGCGCACCGAGACCCTCCGGCTTGTTGAGGAAATGATTCATTTCCCCTGACAGTCTCGGCTAAAGGGAAACCCCATCATCATCATAGGGCCCATAGGGAATAGTTGTTGTTTTTTTGGAAAGAAATAAAAGAAAATATTTAACAAAATGTTCCAGATTTTTTTTCTTTGTTTTCTTTGTATTAATTGCATTACAGGAACTAAACTCTCATAAATGTAAACATTGAACTATTATAAAATAATTTGAGCAACCTCATAAAACAAAGTCACACTATTACACAGCGAGCATAAGAAAACAAAACATAAAAACATAATGGCCACATCAACAGCTCTGGCACAGACAGAACTGCAAACAAAGGCCCCTTTATGTTGCAGTGCACGCAAACTAGACTCAATCTGTAGCCCGATTGCTTCGTCGCTGATTTGCTGGATATGGTATCTTACAACTAAATAGATCAATCGATCAATAAATTAATTACTCAATCGATAAATTGATTATCCTGTGAGTGACAAGCCCTCCAATTAACATATCCGGTCCCTGGCAACAGTATAAATCACAGTGTACAGGTCCCTTGTGCTATCTCATTATCAAACTCTGAATGGAGGCTGGGGGCAGGGATGGGGAGCAGATTGAATGTATCCTCTTTTCTCCAGACCAGGTTTCAAATACACCCAAGAGGATAAGACAGAAAGTCAGTCCACTGCTTTATCCTGAAATCCATCTCTGTAATGGTCAACAGCCACCAGAAACCCAGCAGGTACCATTTCATTTGGGAATAATTAACATCTTATTAAACAAAACTGAACTTTAAAATGCTTAATGTGAGATGAACATTGTTTTGGATGGTATTTATTGGATGATACTACCTGACATGTGTGTTATCTTTGTTGGTGAGGAAAGATGTTGGAAAGATGTTCATGAAAGTGTTGCATTTAATCCAAACAACCCCAAAATATTTTTTGAAACAAATGTTACATTTTGTCATTTTATATCACTGTACCGAATCAGGGCAAGGGTCTGCTTGCATACTGTGTTGCGGAGAAGACATATGGGATGCAGTGTGTATCTGCTTGTCTTTTGACTGGGCCCAACTGTGTATACAGTACACCAGCTTTTACAATGTGTCATGTACACATACATACAATGTTGGATGTGTATAAGTACTGTACATAACAATGACCCTGACTATATACTGAACATGTAAAATGTATTTATTCTGTGTGTGGGAGTGCATGTGTAGGCATGCACATCTGTGTATATGTATGTATGAGTGTACATTTGTGTGTGTGTGTGTGTGTGCATGTGTGTGTCTGAGAGAGAACCATGGGATGTCCAATGAGGGGCGAAGGGCGAGTGAATCCTCCCGCCAGTGCGACGCTTCTCTGGGAGTATTGCCTTACAGCTGCCACTGGTGGTCGGCGAAGGCGGTTTATTTGTCCAAGGATTAGCCACAGAAGCTGGGGAACTTTCTCAGCGCTCTCCCTGACCCCTGCGCCGCAGTGCACTCTGGGACGGGGTTGCGGGGACGGCACAAACGCCCCCTTTTGTCCCCGGCGGTGTTTTGTATTCTGCGCGGCGGGTCGTCCTCAGACACCCTGGGGACGGGCCGCCTCCCCCGCAGCCTACGCCACAGAGGGAGCGGACCCAGAGACACACTGGAGCCCTGCCTGGGGCTCAGCTTCAACGGGAAACACACGCACCCGTATATACTGCATATACCTTCCGAGTACATACTTGGTCCGGTTCCTCTTGGTTTAAGTCACAGTGGATATGTGCTTGTTGTGATCTTGCAATGGGGGCAGTGTCTGTTTCCATTCCCCCGATTACCACCGCATTGTCGTAATGCTGACAGCAGCAAACCCATAGACAAACTCACAGACTGGTTTTCAGGTGAGCCAACTCAAATGGACAAATAAACTGGAAGCTAACCTAAATGGGGCTTAAATGGGCTAACCTGGCTATGGTTGCCAAACCCACGCTCCAGCACTGTGTGTGCTGGGGGAGGCTCTCTGCTGCATCCCAGAATGCTAAGAGGCTGCTAATTGAATAATAAGGAACATGAGCAAAAGGTCAAAATGTCAGACCTGGCCTGACCCCGTGACCTCCTCCCGCTCAAATTCCCGCCGGTCGCACGGACACTCTCGTTTTCCACTTACTCCAACGAGCGCGTGGAGAGCCTGATCAATTGTGACATGAACACATAAACCGATCGCAAAGCAAAATAAACGAAAACAAGCGTGACCTTTGCCTGTTTGAATGTAAGGACAGATACTTTCACGGTTGGCTCGGCAGCTAATTTAATAGGACAACAACATCAATACCAATGAGCTACGGTTAGGACACTTAAAAATGTGGCTCTTAAATTGTGTGTAAGCCCTACGTAGCTTATTTCATGGTGGTAGCCACTTCATCCGTAATACTTTACAACACACAGGGTGACATAGGACACCAGCCCACAGACCACACAGGAGCAGCTTCTGGGTAAGTTATGAGTCTTAATAACTGGATGGGATCACTTAACACACTTTATTATTAGATCTGTAAGATATTTAAGGCAACGAAAATACAAAGTGACAACTTTAGAATTCGGCCGCATATATTTAAATATTCCCTGTATTTTTTATTTAATGTTGTAGAAAGGAAAGAAAGAACTTGCCATATATAGCAATTGCAGAGACAATAAAATCCAATGAAAGCTAAATTAGTGTCATGTTTTGAAGGGCTTTCTCGCACTCATCCTATGAGACATCTTAAGGTACATTCTATAAGACATTAAAAAACCCAATAAGAGTAAAGACATATGCGATACTCTCATATGGAAAATCTTGTACCTCTAGTTTATTGGATAAAATGCACTATGTATTACATTAATATATTCAATAAAGTAGGGATATATCTTCCATATGACTGTGTTGTGACACTCTGTTCCCTTATTAGTTGCTATATTTAAGGTAGCTCCTTGATTAAAATGAGTTAACATAGCCACTTGTGTTAAGAGTTCCTGCATTTAGGAATACACAATATTTACTGTAGTTCATGTTTCTCACATGAAGGTTAGGGTGACTGATATACACACTCCTCCATCATAATTCACTGCAAATACCTGCCAGCGTCTGAAGGGAAACCAAATTATGAATTTGATTAATTTTCAACAGAGCCCCCGGTGGTAAATGTAAAAAATTGCATGCCATTGGAAAAAGTTTGCATTCCGCTGCAAACGTTCTGTGATCCCTTGTGCAAGGGAACACAAAATCATTTTTGTTTAAGTATTTCCTAGGCAAATCCCAACATTTTAGCTCTATTGCTTGTGCAATTTCACGGATTTCAACTGAGTTACTTTGACTCGGTAATACTTCACCGGCAACAAAAAGCTCCCTCAGCAGGCTAAATCATTTCGGGGTCACTGACAAAACTATTGTGCGGGGAAAAGTAAATATTTGATATTAAAACAAAATTCTCACCTGAAAATACACATACACACACACACACAAACACACACACACACACTCTGTTAAGGGACTCTATGAGCAGTTGCCCTACAGGGAGTCCCAGCATTGGCACAGATGACAGCAGAAGCCGTGCTCCAGTAAAAGGGGGTTATATTTGTCCGTGTGTCTGCCCGGCGCATTCTGACCCCTCCTTGGTATCCCAAACTTGGCCCTGAGCAGATTGCCTAATGTCAGTGGCCTGGGACAACAGGGCGGTGTTGAAGCACAGCGAGGCGTTAAAGCCACGTCTCTCAGTCTCTCCCGTCTGGCTGCGAAGCCACGGCCTCTCACCTGTATCCACGGCTACACGCTCTGGGATGGCGCTCCCAAAAGCTACACATTTCTTCAACAATGCTGCGGAAAGGAATTACTCCACTCGCCCCAAACAGTTTTTACATGTAAAAAAATGAAGAGCTATGTGCAGAAAATCAGCAGAGGACATTCACGGGTGAAACTCTACACAAGAAGAGCAGTCGTATATCATCAGTGGTGTGCAGGAACCTTGTATCTACATTTATTGTCATTGTTTAACATCCAGGTCTATGTTAAAGAACTAATAAAGCTGTTTCAAATGGTAAAATTGTAATGCTCAGTCAGAAATTCTGAAATGGAAAATACAGTTTTTTGTGATTGCTCATACATTTTTTTAGAGACAGAAGATGCCTCACACTGACAATATGAAAAAAAACAGCCTGTATATGTTAGTTTATGCATATTTACTGAATTCATGAAAACAATGCAAAACTGCTTCAAACAACTGAGACAATGCACAGTTGGCAAATTACACTATTTTTTCCCCTCTAGTGGCAAAACTATATCACTGTGGGAGCTATGAATTCAGTGGGCAGTCAGTGAAGGATACCCATGTTTCTATGGCTGAATGACTGATTTGTTGAGGTGTGATGGTGAGTTAGCCAGGGCCACAGATGTCACATTGGGGTTGAAGGATGAACCATTTTAGGTACACTTCCTTGGTTCAGGGCACAGAATAAGCCTGCTTAGTCTGACTGTTCAACCTTTAAATATCTGACCAAGATGGCCCTGCTGACCTCCACTATGTTTCAGAAATACCAGGGTTTGATTTGCAGACCACTGGCTTTCAGGAAGAGCCTGTATTATAACTGGAATGAGACAAAAATGGCGGTCAGTAAAGGAGATAAAATATTTGGGGCTTTGCTGAGTGTTGTAAACTATACACGCTACTGGGCAATGTATCTGATGACTGTCTGCAGAATCTGTCAATGCATTTGTATCTGTCCCTACTCAAACAAACCATAATAATATATAATAATAATAACTGTATCAGCTAACAGACTCACAAGACATGCTGAGGAAGCAAAACTAGCCAGTGGGAAATTCGGGCCAGGGTTTTGGAGAGGCACAACCCAGCCCAACTCACACGCTACATGCTACAGATAACTACACAGTGGCATTGAGAATGAGCTTGGCTCAATTCTCCTCTCTGTCATTCAGTGGGCTTATGTCTAAACAAAAGCGGCTATTAATATTTTTTTCATGAGAATCAAATGAGAAGGTTTGGTAAAACCCCTGAATTAAGCAGTTAAACAGCACATAAATTCTCTTAATCCTCTCTCCGTGGAAATGGATTATTGCCGTCTCTTCAGTTTATGCATTTGAAATTCTTTCTTGGTTGTTTTCTCATGAGTTTTTCGGGGCACTTAATCACGCAGCAGTTACAGTAGATTAAACTTCCCCCAGGTCGTCTCCGCGAGGCCGCGGAATGAGGAATCGTCCCCTAACGTTCTCGCGACGTTCCCCTGCAACGTTGGCGCGACATTGTCATATTTCGACAACCAGTTATTAGGCGCGCTACGACAACATTATGTGTTAACCGGGTCGAGACCTCCAGCCACTAAATCAAACTGGGAGGGAAAGAAAGGGGGGTGGGGGGGGGGGGTGCGGTGACATGAAGTGAATAGATGTCGTGCCAGCGCTCGCCCTGGCCATTCTGCGCTGAGACTGAGCCCCGGTGCCCAGCGGGGGGTGTCGCGGGCCCTGGAGAGCCCAAACCCTGGTCCAGGGGTCCGGGCCGCAGATGCCAGCGAGGAGAGAGGGGTAAACCGACCCCCAGCAATCCCAAACATGCATAAATGCGGTGTGGTTAACACTTGATCTTTAGGATCGCATGCTGAAAAAACACTGGGTCGGAATGGAAGGGGCGTAATCCAACGTCTCCTTTTCGGAACGGACGGTCCTGCACCTCCTACGCTCCCCCCCCCCCCAAAAACATCTCCACCTCCCACTCTAACCCCCTAAACCCCCGCCCCACTAAAACTTCAGCAGCCCTCCTTTTCAATGTGAGCAGGAATGTGCTAAAACCTAATCCCTCCACACAACTGTCAATGCCTGCCTTTCAACCAACACACGCGCACCAGCCCGCATTGTTACGGGAACCCAGAGCCCCAAAAACGTCCAGCTGTACCCCCCCGCACCCCCTCCCCCCCCGCCCTGTCCGGGGGCTGCTGTGTGACATGGGACTTCTCTCCAGCACTGGATCCACTGCCCCACACCCTCCTCCGTCAGTATCCCCAATCGCTGCTCTCCCATTCCCCCAGCATTGTCCGCTAGACACAGGACCAGAGGCGCGTTCAGGACTACGCCCCGTACAAAAGCACAGTGGCGCTCAGTTCATGGTTCATACTGGAGCTGACCGCTAATTCTCTGGAGAGCCTCCAGCACAAAGCCACAGCGGTTATATGGTAACAACTCCTTTTTAACACACAGTCTGCACACTGTATCATTCTTCCGTACCATGGAAAAGAAAGCCAGCCTCATACTTAAATTCAACTCAGTCGTTCAGAAACCTCTCCTATCTGGCCGCCCTCGCCCATAGGAACATTAATATTCTGAAAAACTAAAAATACTCAAAATAACCTTTTTTATATTAAAAAAGAAACTAAAGTTGAGTAGAACTCAAAGAGAGGTATGGACATGGAACTGATAGGTCTGTTGCGAAGCTCGCGTTGTGGTTTTCATTAACGGGCCAGAAGAGCTGCTCCAAAAACAGGGAAGGAGAAGAAAGAAGGGGAAAATTTTCTGTATTAAAGACGAGGCTCGGTTAACAATGTTTCCCGGGACTTTGGACCGCCCGAGCTCGCTCGCAGTGCGTGTCACTCCCGAAGATGAAATGAGACCCAGCATCGCCTCATCTGGGTCCCCTTCATCGCCAGAAACAATTTTCTGCTTCTCTCCGCCTGAGCGGGTCCCATTTGTATGGCTGACTGAAACCCATTCAGCTTTGTCAAATCCGTCCCGTCCTCAGGTCCCGCTCCCCGCTCCATGAATGCCACGCAGACTGCCAGCCCCCCGAGCACGGTCCGCATACTTGGCCGGAGCCGGCCTCCCAACCTGGCAACCCTCCCCCCCCCCTCTCCGCTGTTATTCCGAGGCTCGCCAATTAACCCAAAATCGACCGAAGTGACACGCACGCACGTTTGGCGGGGCTCCCCCTGACGGAGAGGCCGACGGCAGGCATTAGCGGGGGCCTTCGCCGCCGTCTACTTCTCCTCCTGTTTCTCCTCCGCTCTGCCGCAAAGGCTGCTGGGAAGGGGAATGTTTTGTGTCGGAGGTGAAAGGGGGAGCGGAGCTCTGCGGCGGGGATCGCGGACGGGGTGGCGGTTTTGAAAGCCGAGGGTGGAATGCTTGACCCGGACTCGTTTTTGGTGTCAGACGTGAAAAACATGGCAGATTCGGGGTGGGGCTGGGGAGGGGGGAAGGGGGGGGGTTCTGGAATATTCAGGGAAGCGTGATGCCTGAAAGGAGCAGGAGTTTTAGAAATGTAACTTTCCAAAGAAATCACAAATATACACACATACACACACACACACACACACACATAAACACAGACTCACACACACACACACAAGCACACACACACACACACACACACAGACTCACACACACATAAACACAGACAGACACACACACACACACACACACACACACCACACATGCACACACACACCCACACACACACGCACACGCACACACAGATAATTGCAGCAGTGATTCCCGGCTGATAAGCGGCTCCATCAGCATTCAGGCTCAATGGGAGAAAGGGCCCAGTAAAGCGAGGAGGTGCACGGTAACGCTTGGATACGCAAAACTCAGCCGAGCGCTCAAGCGCTCTCATTCCTGTAAGGACACTCTCCGCACACTGGACCTAAAACTACGTATACGCTTATTTACAGAACCTCAGCACATTCACTGCTCACTAAAACACTGATGAATATTAAGAAGGCAGACATTTAACAAGCGCTCCTGTGTTTTAAAGAGGCAGACTCATTTGGTAAAATAATAAAATATTGCAATAAAGAATATAAAACAGGGATGTACATTTCAGGATCAAAGGGAGGTAATATACCATAGCCGTCTCTCATACTACCACAGGACACATTAAAGGCCTTTTGCGGTCACTAACACACTGTTAGATTTTACACAATCCAACAGATGTGAACATTTCTTTTCACGGTCTGCGTGTGAGAGAGTGTCATTGTAAACCCTCCCTGTCTGAACGACCTAATAAAAGACCCGGAATTCTTTAGAAGGAATGAACATGGCTCCAATAAGTGTTTCACTGTGACACTAGCATTCTGCAAACTCACCACCCACTAAGACCCTATCAATCAGCGACATCACGTCTGACCGGTAATACCTCGGAATACATCAGGTTATTACGATGCCATTGCCATGCCACTTGAACAATATGAGCTATCATAAATCATTTTGCTCACTCTCGCACCGCAAATCTCTCAAGGTGAACTAAATCACACCGGGACTTCAACGGAGCCCTGACTTACAGACGCTATGGCACAGAAATCCCACTACGCCCGCAGTACGTCCGCCACGCGGAATCCGTGAAGATCGGTCACTGCAATCCCGAGGGTTTGCAATGACATCAACCTCACCAGAGGTCACCTGTGACGAGGGCAGGGAGTCATTGATCTTTTAAAAAATAAATAAGTAAACAAAAGAAGCCCTTAAAATAAATGATGGTGTGTTGAGAGGGGCTGTATATGATGATTTATGGATTTCCCCTGTCTGGTAATTTGGCTAAGTAGGTTTAGCTCATCTTCCATGCTCATCAATGGGGCTTTCACCATGTACAGACAGCATCAGCCTTTCATATTGGAAGAAGACCATCTCCAAGGGATTTACTGCATGCAAGCTGACCTGCCCCACATTCAGCGGGTAATACGGAAAACATCACTCAACAGACAGAAAAAGAAACCCAGGGAACTTTGTGTGGTGAAGTTTCCCGTCTGAAAAGATTAGCACCTTTTACACAGAAACAGTGTGATTCATCCCGGACAACGCCCGTCACTAGAGTGTGTAAATGACACAGGACTCATGCAGAGAGGTGTGGTGTATTGCAGACTAGGTCTGGGTCAAATACCGAATTGATTTTTTGATTCAAATAAATTTTCTTCGCATTACTGACGTAGACTGGTGTATAGAGACCTACAAAATACTTTCAAATACTGCTTTCTTGTCTTCATGGCTGACTCGATTGCACCTGGCAAGATCAATCGAGCACAAAACAGCACTTGAATCCAAAACAATTATGTATTTGACCCAGGTCTGCTGCAGACTGGCACAGAGTGCTACGGTTTGGTAAGGAGTAGAGTGGCACAGAGTGCTACAGTTTGGTAAGGAGTAGAGTGGAGCAGTGTGTTACGGTTTGGTCAGGAGTAGAGTGGCACAGAGTGCTACAGTTTGGTAAGGAGTAGAGTGGCGCAGTGTGTTACGGTTTGGTAAGGAGTAGAGTGGAGCAGTGTGTTACGGTTTGGTCAGGAGTAGAGTGGCACAGAGTGCTACGGTTTGGTCAGGAGTAGAGTGGCACAGAGTGCTACAGTTTGGTAAGGAGTAGAGTGGAGCAGTGTGTTACGGTTTGGTCAGGAGTAGAGTGGCACAGAGTGCTACAGTTTGGTAAGGAGTAGAGTGGCGCAGTGTGTTACGGTTTGGTAAGGAGTAGAGTGGAGCAGTGTGTTACGGTTTGGTCAGGAGTAGAGTGGCACAGAGTGCTACGGTTTGGTCAGGAGTAGAGTGGCACAGAGTGCTACAGTTTGGTAAGGAGTAGAGTGGAGCAGTGTGTTACGGTTTGGTCAGGAGTAGAGTGGCGCAGTGTGTTACGGTTTGGTAAAGAGTAGAGAGGCGCAGTGTGTTACGGTTTGGTAAGGAGTAGAGTGGAGCAGTGTGTTACGGTTTGGTAAGGAGTAGAGTGGTGCAGTGTGTTACGGTTTGGTAAGGAGTAGAGTGGAGCAGTGTGTTACGGTTTGGTAAGGAGTAGAGTGGCGCAGTGTGTTACGGAGTGGCGTGACTCACTATAGCGGACAGGCGGGGCCCGTGCAGCTGGGTGTACAGCACGGCGTCGTTGATCTGGTTGCGGATGCCCAGCAGGGCCAGCTCCAGGTCGTGAGCCCCGGCCAGGGAGTCGGTGAGGCCCTCCAGCACGGAGACGTAGCGCCTCCAGGGCTGGTCCAGCTCGGACAGGGCGGCCAGGCAGCCGCGCATGACGTTGAGGCAGTACCCCACGCAGGGCTTGATGAGCGTGAGGCCGCGGCAGTGCGAGCAGTACTGCATGCGCACCAGCGCCCGGGCGCAGTCCCGCGAGAGAGCCGCGTACTCCGTGGCGTTCAGCAGCTCGGCCCCCACGGCCAGGGCCTGGCTCAGGCCCCGGCCCGCCCTGAGGGCCCGCGTCAGCTCCTGCGCCAGCGCGCGCGGGTGGGGCCCGAACGGGTTCACGTCCTGCCGCGTCATCCGCAGGCACTCCGCCAGCTCGGCGGACAGCGCCGCCATGCCCGGGTTCACCAGCCGCGCGTACACCAGCGGGAACAGGTCGTCGTAGAAACGCTGCACGGCCGACTCCACCGACACGTTGGCGCCGTGGATGAAGAGGGCGATGTCGGTGAAGAGCTCGCTCACGTGGGAGCCAGCGTCCTCCGACAGCGCCTCGTACGTGCTGTCGAACAGGTCGCTGGTGTGGTTCATGGTGAAGGACACCAGGGACTGGAACGTGTCTGCGGTCGAGGATGAGAGAAAGAGAAGGAAAAAAAAACTGTGCTAAGAATGCAGGGATTTTTTATTCGACATTGTGAAATAACTACCATACCTACTAGAGGGAGAGAAAAATATACAAAATGTAATTTAAGCTGGCATATTAAGGTATGAGAAGGTCAAAGACCACACATCATTCTGGTATGTATATACAATCGCACATTTTTAATACCCCATAGTTTATTTAAATCCACAACATTATTACAGAGAGAGAGACCGCGGGAGAGAGAGCACACACACAAGGGGGAGAGACGTGTTTACTATCCCAAGGAAAACAACAGACATTGACAAATTCCAAACATGAATACGCCTTTATTTATTGTAAATACATATATGCATCTGAAACCATTGTATTGGTATTGGAGGGAGAAAGTATGTGTGAAAATAACCGCATCGAGCGACCGCATCAAGGCTGGTTTTATATTCACAGCTTAAATCACCACGAGCCTAACGCAAAGTCATTAAATGAGTAAAATACACAAGACATTGGGCATTCTGAAATTGGAGATATTTCAGCAAAGGGAAAAAAAAAACACATAAATCTGTAAAATGGAAAAAGAGCATATATATACGCGTGATACGAATGTGAGAACCCAGGCCCACCCGGGGGGGGCCTCCACAAGCGGCTGTCTGGGGTTTACTGAGGCCTGCGCAGGGCGCAAATCACTCCTCTGGGGAAAGCAGGCAGGGCCGGAGAGAGGGAGAGATGGGAGGATGAGCAGATAGAGGAGAGAGGAGGGACAAGGGCGTGCACCCGACATGACCCGGGGTCAAGAGAGGAGATTAGGGAGGAGGAGGAGTAAGAGAGGGAAGGAGAGGAGGGGATAGGGGAGATGAGAAGAGAAGAGCGGAGGGAAGATAACAGGAAGAGAGGAGAGAAAGGAGACCTCCCTCAGTAGGGGCTCGTTCCAACACCATTTGGTGAAGGGTGATTTGTGCTGCGCCATCACTCAGACCACCACTGGGCATGAAGGAAGAGAGAGAGCATGAGAGAAAAAAGGAGAGCGCAAGAGAGCATGACAGAAAGAGAAAGAGGGGGGCAAAAAAAGTCAGGGGAAATGAGGAGAGAGCTCACAGCTGTGGCTATATTCATCTTTTGTTTACATAGATCTTATAATAGATAAATAGATAAATACCACCAAACATTACAGCGTCTGTTGGATCACTTTCAATCAGTGGGCCAAGATGCTGAAAACTTGCAGCCCAGCAGACAAACCTCACAGAAAAAGACACTGTTCAACCCTCAGCAAGAAAGCCAGGGCAGTTGACTCTCTGAAGGACAACCTTGATGAAACGGTAGTTTTCTGTGGTGGAATGAACACCAGTGGGGCCCAGGGGGGCTGTGGGAGGCCTGTGTGTTGGGTAAGGAGGACGTGGCGATCGTGTTTGCCCGTGAGAATCCAAATGTCACTGCTGCACGCCACACCAATGCCCAGGGCGGTTAGTCCCTGTCCTTCAGGTCTGCAGGACTTTATTTCCAGCTCTCAGAGTGAAAAATACTGCTTCCCAAACTCAGGAAGAGCTCTGCCATAAAAAAAACATTCAGGTGGAAGAGAATACAAAATACACTGTGGCACTGTGGCACTGTGGAACACCTCACGGTAATGCACACTATACACACGACTGGGGACACTCCAGCACCAGGGCTGAACAGCTCACGGTAATGCACACTATACACACGACTGGTGGCACTCCAGCACCAGGGCTGAACAGCTCACGGTAATGCACACTATACACACGACTGGGGGCACTGGCCGAGATTCACTTAACATCTGCCCTTAACTGACTTAAAAACATACCAACAAATACTACAAGAAATTGTTTTGGGGTATTTTTTCAACGACACAGATTGATTTAATCTTGGCGAATGCTGATTTTGTCAATCTGTCTGTGTAATTGAAAAAAATATATTGTAATCACTGAATCGCTTTTCCAACATTAAGGGAAACTTTTGTCCCGCATCTTTGATTACATAGACCATCTTATGTATGCTGACATTGCTGTTGAAAACGGGTAAAAAAATAGATATAAAACAATACCATTTCAAATACCGAGATTCCGAAAAAATCAGATACAAATGAATCCAAAAACAGGCAGACATGACACATACTTCATAGTGTCCAATGTATGGTCTGCTAGAAACAGCCCTGACGCATTCACAGTCCCTCATGGTCTGAGATTTACAAGCCCGCCAGACAGTATGGTCTTCCTGGACCAGGGATAAGCAGCCACGGGGCCCTGTGGTCCTCCTGCAGCCCATGATGCCGAGCCACAGCCACCACAACAGAGACGCAGCTGAATTAATCTATTGTATTACCAGGCCTCTGAGAAGGCCATAAAAGCTCTGGCCAAGTTCATGAGTAATAAATTGCAAATTCAAATTCATCCAGTGGCTCATAATTTTATCCCAGGGATCATTTGTGACCAAGGAGAAACTATGTTACCCAGCAACTGCAGTCACGCCCTAAACATTAATCCTTCCTGTCACACAGTGCATTTTCATGTAATGCGATTTTAACGTATGAAAGGAAGGATTTGACGAGGTGAAATTCGCCATGCTTTCAAATAAATAAAAATTACTGCCAACTGCTACACAATATTCCTCCTCCAAACTGAAGGTACAGGCCTATACAATGTGTTAATTATTAAATGATGAAGTAGAAAATAGAATAATAAATCACCATTTACCTGGAATGGACACAAACACACGTTTGTGTGACATTCGCAGTGCTAGATACTGAGTGTGCTCTGTGACGTATTGTGTGTAAGTGTGTATGTGTGTATGTGTGTGTATGCGTGTGTGCTTGTGTGCATGTGAGTGTGTGTGTGTGAGCATATGTGTATGTGTAAGTAAGTGTATGTAAGTGTATGTGTTTGTGTATGTGTGACAGTTACTGAGTGTGCTCTGTAAAGTGCCATGTGTGTGTGTGTGTGTGTGTGTGCCTGTGTGCGTGTATGTGTGTATGTGAGTGTATGTGTGTGTGTGTGTGTGTGTGTGTGTATGTAAGTGTATGTGTGACAGTCAGTTACTGAGTGTGCTCTGTGAAGTGCCGTGTGTGTGTGTGAAAGGGACAGTGACTCACAGGCACTGGGCTGTAAAATGACACAAAAGCTTGGCAGGGCCAACAGCTGACAGACCCCACGAGACCCCAGGGCCCGGTGGCACCCAGGGCCCGCATTCAACACATGCAGGAGCTTCTGGGATGGGGGGGGGGGTGTTCTGTTTTCAAAGAGGGGGGCCTGTATTCCAGTAACCTGCCGATCCAGTCAGCAATGACGCTGCCCCACAGCATTCTGGGAAGCCTCTGTCTGAGCTGATGTCAGGCAGATGGCATCCTGACAGATGGAGAAACAGCAGCAACTGTGAGGAAACTGAGACCTGGGGAGAGTGTGTGAACACACACACACAGCACCGCATGCACAGTGAACACACATACAGAACACTGCATACAATGAGCCACACGCACACACATCATATTACACACACACACACACACACACACACACACACAACACTGCATACACAGTGAGTTACACACACAGCACCGCATGCACAGTGAACACACATACAGAACACTGCATACAATGAGCCACACGCACACACATCATATTACACACACACACACACACACACACACACACACACACAACACTGCATACACAGTGAGTTACACACACAGTACTGCATATACAGTAAACACACATACATAACACTGCATACAATGAGCCACACGCACACACATCATATTACACACACACACACACACACACACACACACACACAACACTGCATACAGTGAGTGACACACATAGTACTGCATATACAGTAAACACACATACAGAACACTGCATACAATGAGCCACACACACACAGATTACCGCACACATGGTGAACCACACACAGAACATTGCATACACAATATACTGCATACAAGCACACAAGCCGTATGAAATACACTGCAATGAAGTAGGCTACAGTGCATACACTGTGAGTTCACAAAACACAGAAAGCGTACAGACACAAGTACAAACACATGCAAGAACAGAAACGTCACCATACAGATATCCCAAAGGATCAGCTCTGCTTGCACTACCAGACAGTTAGTCTTTCCAATAGCATTAACACAAAAATGCCTCATATCAAATATAACAGCTGCATTAACTCTTATTGCTCCTTTGAGAAATATCAGAGAATTATGTCACTCGCAATAAAAGAAGGCCAATCACTGGACCCTAGGTACACAGGCTTCCGAATTTTTGAAACATAGAAAAAAAAAAGGGCAATTTATGTGATATTTGAGTAATCGTTTGGCTGAATATCACTCTTATTTGAGGAGCTTGGGATTTCCCTCTTGAGATATGGCAGGAAAAAGCACTCCATTAAAAAACATGGTGGTAATACGAGAATTATCCTGAAACAGAAATCTTGTTTTCGGATTTTTATTCGACAAGCTGTGCGGAGAGTGGAAGTGCGCTTGCATGACAGTGTAGAGTATGTGTAAAAAGATACAACCTGAATTAAGAGCGAAAAACCACAACGTGCTTTTACAACAGAATCCAAGAGGGATGCAGAGCAGCTTTCAGAAGGCCATGGCAGAACATGACACACTTAATAAAGGCCAAAAGCATAACACAGTGAATGACACTCCCATATAGGCATCATGTTTGGGCATGCTAGTCCAGGAAGGAGTTTTCATCAGCACAAAGGAACTGGCTGTGGAATGGTACCCGGCTGAAAAAAACAGTTCAAACAAGGATTTGACCAGCTCGACATGGTTTGACCAGCTCAAGATGTGTTTTGAATCCAGCTAGGCCAGCTTTATGACCAGCTTGACCAGCTCAATTTTCTAGCTGGTCAAGCTGACATTGCTAGATTTTACACCAGGGTAAAGACAGACTCTGATGGTGATGTAGTACATCTGTGATTAGAATGTTCTTAACTGAACATTGAAATGCTGAAGCAGTAATCAATACTGGTAATAGAAAGCAAGTGTTTAATAAAGTATTTAATAAAAATCTACCAAGAGAGAATGATCTATTCAGTATGAGAAACTGTAGACCCCATGTCCCCAAGCTGAAGACCAAGGGCTCTGATTGGACCACAGAGCCAGGGATTCATCCAATGGGGTTATGAAGAGTTAATCTGAACATTCAGTGGTGAGAAATACCTTGGCGTGCATCCCAAGGAAAGGCTAATTTGTCCACCACACATTCCCCCAATCAGAGAGCTTCCAGAATAATTTTGGCAGTTTTTGGCCGAAGCATAAAAGTTGCATCCAAAATGCAGGGGATGGAATGCACAGCTTTAATTCTGAGTTAAACCACAAAGGTCACGTCTGACTGTTTGCAAACTGCATCAGGCCTATCCTTGACAGCTTTACTTATTCCGCTAGCTTTCTGATCAAGGAGCACGCTCATCATCGATGATCGCTAAAATCCTGTCGGTGTTCCTGCCAGAGAAGTGGTCATCTCCCTCCACTGACCAATTTTCTGGGTTTCAATCCACAAGCACATTCTCGAGGAGCCAGTCAATCCCCGCACTGCCACTGACAAAAGCCAGAGCTGTTCTTTTAAAAAACGGAATGGGTTTGCCTCAAGACATAAAATATAAATCAACTGTGGCCCTTGTAAAATCATCCGGCTGCTTCTTGCAAGCAGGGAAAACAAAATATAAAGAGGAAAAAAGAGCCAGCCCTATGCTATGAGCTTAGGTCACTTTCTTCAACAGAAAAAAACTTGAAAGCATTTATAAAAATGGAGTGCACTGAGTCAGACTTTCTGACAGAGTAGCGTTGACAACAGGAATTGTGGTTACTGTTTATAACCGCAGCATCTCCAAGGCTCCAGAGGGTGTTGTTCAGGGTCGCACATAGACATTTGGCAGGCAATATTCTGAAAACGGGGTGTGGGGGCGTGGATCCGAGGACCAGGGGTTGGGAAAGATTGCGATCGAGAAGCAGATTTTGGGAGTAGATTATAATTGTGGAGCCAGGGTGGTGGATCGTGAATGCAAAGGGCACCTACGGTTTCAAAAAAAGTCAAAAGTCACTTCTGCTCTAGAAAGTCAGGACAGGGGGGTTTGTGTCGGTCTGTGCACTTAGCCTACCGTTTATACGAAACTGCAAAAACTGTGACAAAACCAACATTCCAAAACCATTCATTTATTCTGTAAGAGAAGTGCAGCGATTAAAAGTCATAAGACACCTGTGCAGCTAGGTGCCTTCGGTGAGGAAACACAGAAGTCCATGCACCAGCATCACCTCCCTGCTGTAAAATCCAGAAAAATTGAGCAAGGTCACTGGTCAAGTTGGTGATAAGCTGGTCTAGCTGGGTACGAGCTGGTCAACCAGCATGGCCAAGCTGGTGATAAGCTGGTCTAGAAAAATATCTTGAGTTGGTCAAACCATGTCAAGCTAGGAGCTTGTCAACCAGCTAAACCATGTCGAGCTGAGAGCTGGTCTGAACTGGTCAACCAGCTGCCAGCTGTGTCAAAACCTAGTTTGAGCTGTTTTTTTCTTCAGCAGCGTTGGTATGTCCCAGCTGACATTGCTTCAATTAAGCTTTGTGGTCAATACCCTTAACCAAAACCCCTGAATAGATTATTTTAAAGACATTCAGCCGAAGCAAATATGCATTTCCCGCTGTTCCTAAACCAAGTATCCCTCTTAGAGATGCTGCTTCTGTTTGCTCCATCGAACGCGGAGGGGAAATGAAGCTGCCAGCACATAGTTCCTCCTGATGCCACTAATTTTAAAATGGCCGGAGAACGGAACGGCTTCTGATTGCAGCCTTTCCTCACCACAGTAATCTAGTAGAGCATATTTGTGGAGGCTGTTTTTTTAATACTGCCAGGGTGCATTGAGTTGTTGTGAAAGTTTTGCTAAAATAAAACAGTGGAGCGCACTGTCTCACTGCAGGAGACAGAGGGAGGTGGCAACATTTCTTTTTTGGAAACAATAAAGTTGCCACGACTCCTACCTCAAAAGCAAAATGGTTGAACATAAAAATCTTAACAAGCGTTTTAGTCTTGTAAGTCTACTCTTTTCTCTCAAGTAGAAAATATGAGCTTGTTTTAGGTTAATGTTTGCTCGAAAAAAAATGTCCATTGGCAAATCTTGAGATGAGATTCGCTTGACAAGTGAAATGTTATTACATTGCCAAATCTCAGTCAAACTGTCTTAAATCAATAAAGCAATATATTTGCTAAAAAGTTGCAAAAAATATGATTTTTTAAGGTTCAATATAAGAATAAAATAAAATGTTCTGATTGACAGGATCATTGCTGATTGACAGGGTCTTTGGCGGGGCGGGTAGGGAAAGGAGGGACGGGGCGGAGGAGGGGGCTGATTCTGCCAAAGGAAAGGAGGCGCTGTCCCAGGAGCCTGCTCCAAACCCAGACCGCTGGAACACCGCGCCGTGGCCAGGACGACGAGGCAGACTCAGACACAGTCACTCAGACTGAGAGCGCCCCGTCCCACAGAGAGAGAGGTGTGTGTGTCTCACAGATCAGGTATGAGACTCAGAGACACACACAGAGCACAGATTAAATGTCCACTTTTATTATTATTAAAATGTCTGCCATTCCTGGAAAAGCAAGAATACCACTGAGGGATGAATACGACTGCTTTTGAATGGTATCACACACACACACACACACACACACACACACAGCCATAATGGGAGATACTTTCCTCTCCTTTTTGGCTGAACTTCCACTTCCACTTAAACTTCCAACAGTTCCATCACTCCAGGAGTCTTCCATGCCAGACATTGTGATCAACCAAGTACATTGTGATTCTTCTGTAGAATGTCTGACCTCGCCCCTCCAGCAACCCCACCCCCACCCCCCGGGTGCCTGATGGGACCCAGCGAGCTGTCAGAGGGGGTTAACAGGTGGGGATGGGGGGGGTCTCGAATATGCCCTCCATTTTTCCATCAGCATGCCTGCAATTACGACGGCAGCCCAGCAGTACGAAAACCGTCCAAGAAAAACAAACCCGGGGATGCCGCGAAACGCTGACCCCATTCCACCCGGGAGCAGGACTGGGCGCAGGGTCGCAGAAGATCCCAGGGAATTTCCCTCCACTCACAGCTCTTAATCGGGATCTTTCAGATGAGCACAGGAACTCACCTCGCTGGGGTTATCTGGACCCGGAACAGTAGTTAATGCAATCGCTACGGTGTGTGGGGTTGCCAGCAAAGTCCATACGCCCAGCTCCCAGTTTTGCTCTTTGAACCTTCACGACTGACCTACTGCCTGTTTTACAAGCAGGGCCTCTTTACAGGCTTCATGTGAGGCTCTCAGAAACCAGGAGACAACAGGCTCCATGTGTCCAGTGCGTCCTGCCAGCTGCTGGGAGTGATGACACATTGAGTGGGGACTTTCAGCACCATTGGCCTGCTTCTAAACAGAGAGGCTGATTTAAAATACAACATCAAAACCTCAAGGAAAAATCAAGAGGAGATCAGCTCAACAAAGACCCAGTGCTCGCAGTCATCAATGTGTAATGATGTCATTTGCAATTTGACCACAACCCCCCCCCCCCACCCCCAATCACCGACCCAGTTTATGTGACCCACGAACTCAGTAATTCCAATGTCTGACATTTTTTCCAGAAATACATAAATGCTGCTGGTAATATAGACGCAGAGGCCAGTTAACACACTGCAGCTGCATGTGTACTGTAACTCCTGATGGTGCTGTAGTGGTTGTTGCCCACACTACTGTTTCAGAAAGGAGTTATACTCTCAAAAAGGATGTGTTAATATCTAATACACTTCTATAAAGGATGTATGCTAGTTATGTGCTCAAAAGAATGTGTTAATATCAAACACACTTCATTTGGGATGTGTGACAGTTTTACTCCCAAAAAGTATGTGTTAATATCTAACACACTTCCATAAAGGATGTGTGCTAGTTATACTGTCAAAAAAGGTATATCTATCTACCTTTTTTTCTGTGTGCTACTTTTGGAATACTTGCAACACGCAAACCGTGTTGAAAGTAACTCAAAATGTGTTTGTCCAGGAATCACACATGAAATGAGACACATCAAAAACAGAAGTAGCAATGCTGTAGATGATCCAGAGATTTCACATTTGCACCTGCGCGTTCTGTTGGACAAGACGTGAAGCCCACAGGACAGCGTGCGGTTTTAAAGGGCTGATTGAAATCAAGCAGGGATACGCTGGAGAGGACGCAAACGCACGAGCAGCAATCAGGAGCTCAGGAAACGGTTCTCATCAGAGTGCGTCAGGACCAGCTGAGGGAGGGAAGTGAGGTAAGAGTCTGATGAATGGTTCCGGATGGTTCTGGACCGAGGACTCGAGCGGCTTTCCAAGCTGCAGACGGGAGTGTGTGAAAGTCACAGCAACGGCACTCCAGAGATCGAGGCACACCCACTCTGTCTCTCTCTCTCGCTCTCTTTCACTCTCTCTCGCACTGTCTCTCTCTCTCTCTCTCTCTCTGTCTATGTCTCAAACTCTTGCTAAGACTGCAGTTAAAGAATTAAAGGGCCATTTTTTAAAGACAACTGCTTTATATTCTAAACAAATGTAAAATGCATAGGGCACCCGCACCCATTGAACACATTCACGTACTGACTTATATTTGTCTCTCTCCCCCTCTCTCTCCCTCTCTCTCTCTCTCCTTCTCTCCCTCTGTGTCAGTTGGCTACTTGGTTACATACTGTGTTTATAACTCCATAATCAGTCCTCTGTCCCTGAGCACTAGCGTTTCCCACGTTAGCGTGTAGCGCTCCTCAGCTCTGTGTGCGCAGGTTGATAAGCAGGCCCGGAGCGCTGTTTACTCTGCCTGTGAGAACGAGGCAGCGGAGCAGCTGCTCAGATTAGAGACCCCAGAAAACTCATTACTCCTGTCAAATTAAGAGCTCCAGGGCCCTCCGAGGAGGACCTCACTTTGCCAAATTGCAGAGAACGTGACGTCACGATGGCCACTGAGGAGTTATCCAGAGCCACGAGTACGATCCTGAAATGAGATCCTACTGCACCGCTATCACGCACACGCACACACACACACACACACCTGTACACATAGACATGAACAAAGTAGAACCAGCTGTTTAGCTATGATACTTTATCAGCCCGAGATGCTGCTACTCTGCACACGTGTCCTCTGCAGCCCTTCCCATGATGGCCTGGCAAGTCAGTCTGGATAAGAGCACTGGGAAACTATACATGCGACACCCACATCTCACCAACCGCTGTATTACTGTACTCTGAAAGGGATCCCTGCTCAGGACAAGAGGACGAACAGAGAAAGGATTACATTTGGAAAGTAGAACAGGGTTCGAGGCAGAAGGAGCAGAAGAAGAAGGAGAGTGTGTTTTCAGCTCTTTCTCTGCCATGCGGCTCTGGCAGAGGGAAGCCTCCTGAGGAGGGTTGTTGGCCGGGGCTCCACCGCAGCCAGCTTTCTCTCATTACAGCCAGCGCCGCGTCTAACGGGCAGGGTGCGCCTTCCCCAAATACCCCCCCCCCCTTCACCCCCCTCACTGTGGGCCCAGCGCTCTGCCACACCCTGTTATTCCTCTGCCCTGTCGAGCACCAGGCCTGCAAGGCCCTGTACTGAGACTGTTACACACACACACAGACAGGTGTACATGCACACACATACACACACAGGCATACACACACACACAAAGACAGGTGTACACACACAAACACACAGGTGTACACACACACACACACACACACACAGATGTACACTTACACACAGACACACGTGTGCACACACACCACGCACACACACATGTAAGCACAGACACACACAACAACAAAAAACGTAATTACTGCCACATCCATCTATGATATGTCCTACTGGTGTCTTAATGCCACGGCTCGCATGTTCCCAGCATGCCGCTTGTGCTCCCTTAGAAGGAAAGGTCAATGTCCACCATTACGTAATGGTGCTGAGTGATCTCCTGCACCCCGTGTGAAAGCATGACGACCCAGCAGAGACAGGGCCCCCGTACACAGAGCACAGAGCCGCCCGGAGGACCGCGACACTGACATTATCTATATGCCACGGCCTTCTCAGTCACCAGGGCTAAACCCAGCGAAGCTCTCGGGGGATATTCTGGAGCAACACCTGAGACAGCGCTTTCCACTTCCCTGCACTGGGTGTGAGGGGATCGCTGTGTCCCTGGAAGAGTGGTGTCGTGTTCCTCCTGCAGTACTCCACACGCTGGACACATTCATGCCATTGCACTGGTGTTTCAATTGTTTTTCACCACTTGTACATACATGCGCTTTCTCTGTCTCTCTCTCAAACACACACACACGTACATATCCCCTGATACAGAGAGAGGTACACAGATACAAGTAATCAGACAGAAGGACATACACATACAAACACACACCTTCACACACACACATACACACACACTAACAGACAGAAGTACATACACATAAACACCGAACGTCTTCAAATCAGCAACAAATTCAGACCCAAGAAACAAGGTGAGGTAATTTAACTGTGTAATCAACTGCTTCCATCGATCAATTAAATGATCCCTGCCGCACACGCGAGTGAGCAGGCCGTGCCAAACACAGGGGCGAGCAGGCTCATCACCTGCCGCGCGGGACCAGACAGCGGCGGGACAGGAGGAAAGGTCAGGCGCTGGCACGGCAGCGGGGGGGAGAGACACATCAGAGAGGCTGGGGGGGGTGGGAGGGGGTCGGACGCGACGGGCTGTCTGTACCAGGCACCAATTATAGAAGGACCTGGATACTGAGACGGTTACACACAGAGAGTCTGAGGTGTTCCTCACTCTGCCCCGACATGAGACACTGAATCTGTACTAAATATTACTCTCTTTAAAGTGCAGTTCCTGTAAGGCAAGGCCAGCCCCTGCACCATGTCTGTGCATGAGTATGTGCATATATACATGTACACTAGGCTGTGCATACATAATGACTTAGGTCACATGCGTAATTGTTCTGGATTTAAATAGTTGTCTGTGCCCGATTGATCTTGTCTGGTGCAACTGAGCCAACCCAGATGACCAGAAGGTGGGGTCTGCAATTTTTGACAGTTTTTTTTTAGGTTCCAATACATCAGACTCAGTACTTTGCCCACTAAAACACCAGGCATCGAGCTACTACACATTATTCAGTGAAAGGTCAAAGTTACAGTTGCTACATATTAGTAAAAAACAATGTTTTCTTTCTTGGTGTATAATTCCTGTGGAGGGCGTTCATAATGTGGGTGCGTTTCGGGGGTAGAGTCTGGGGCAACAGGCTGGCCCACATTGTGACTCAATAAGATAAACCCCCCCACCCCCCATAGATATAAAGCCACAGATAAGCCTCTACTTCTAAAGAACACCATGTAATACAAACAAAAGTACATCCTGAATGGATTGAACACACAAGGAACCATTGGGGACATTCAGAATCTCCAGCACGTGTTTTTACTGAAAATAATAACTAAGGTTGGGGTCAAATGTATTTAAATTCAGTCCGGAAATGAATGGAAATGAATGAATTAACAAGCCTAAAAATTTGCACAATGGTTAACATTGAAATGGAATCGACCATCAACTTTTCCGTTTGAAAACAGAACAACTCTTGGTGGTTTAGTATTGTCTGACCGACAGGGTCGTTTTGCTGTTAAGAGGCTCAGCTACTCAAGTTTCTCGGTCTCCAGGGCTTGAGCTCAGGTACACAGCTCACTCATGGGCTCCCCTTCAGGGGTCCTGCTTGCCCTCCTCATCCGAACAAAAGTGCCCCCTTACCTTCCTCTCTGTGGTGGGCATTCAGTGGCACTGTCACGGAGAGCAGGGTGCCAGCTGGACCCAGACAGCTTTAGCGGGGTGGGTGGGACCCCAGGGGGATAAGAGTTTCAGAGCGCAATAGGGCTTCGCCTCCCACTATTCCCCCCTCCCCAAATTCACCAGCTCGGCACGGTCCCACTGGAGCCACACACCGCACATTAAAAACGCTGCTGTACAGCCCCTTCCTGTAGGTTCAATCTAGGGAATGAGTCTAGCATATGAGAAGTAGCCTAATCATTCTTTATAGACATGTTCTCCTCCCCAATATTGAATGCCCAATCCTGAGCGTAGGCTGTCCCAGCACTGTTTGGGAGGTGCACGCCAGCACCCTCTGTAATGGCCGCCGTTTCTTTTCACTGTGTAATCCAGCGGGTCGTCTGCTGGAGTCACAATGGGACAGGACTGCAGGGCTGAATTTAATTAAGTGCAGCATTCAATTGAGATCTCAAGAAAAGGGAAAAAAGGAAGAATGTAAAAAGCCAATGAACTATTTTGTAACTAATTACTAAATTAGCTTGAATGTTTTTTGGGGAAAAAACTATCCTTTGCAAGGATAGCTTTGCACCTCGGGTTGACCTGCGTCATTCCCATCCTCGGTTTCCGCACACACGCGATTCCAATTATGCGTGCAAATCAATTCGGCTGAATCCTCTTACACCAAACAGCAACTAGCGCTATCGTGTTTCATGGAAGGAAAAAATCGCCCTGCGATAACAGGATGCATATGTACACACACACGCACACACACAGACACTCTGAGTATTGGGGCGTGGGAGAGGGCAGGGGAAGGTGGGGGTGCTAATTTGAAAGCTATCCACACTGGTATTGGTTTCTGGTTGCCCCCCACCCTGTCACAGCCCTACGTGGGCCGAAGAAGTAAGAGTTACCCTTTTCCGAAACTCCCGGACAGAGAAACAGGGGGCACCCCAAACGACCGACAAGACCCCCCCCCCCCACCACCACCACCAGCTCCACTCCACGCTCTCTGTTTGAGGACGGGGCGCCTAGCAACGCCGCCCCAAATGCGATGGCATCATGTAACAGCAGGGATTACTGGTCCGTCATGTGATGGGCCCCTGCTCCCTGGTAACTGAGCCATACGGTGCTGGAGCAGGGGGGTGCTGCATAGGAGGGGGGTGTACAGGGGTCAACGGGGACACCAATCTTTAAACGTGACAGCTGACTGTAAAGGCAGTCTCTCCGCCTGCACCACCTCTCACCACGGGGCCCGGAGCAGGGTGCGGTCCCGGGGCCGAATTTGAGCGTCGGTATAAGAGGGCTCGTCCGGGCTGGCTGGAGACACCTCGCGCCAGAACTGACTCCTCACCACTGACCTCAATGCACACCCAGTCCTATAGGTGTCGCCTGGTCTATTTTTACCGGCCGGATCAATGTCACGGACCTTCTCCGGTGGGACCGCAAGCACAGGATAATATTTATCCGCCCTCACTCTATCCTCACCGCCGGGCGAGTGGAAACAGCCTCTTCCACCACTTAAATAGGCCCCTGTGCGTTCTTAGCACATGGCAGTATTTTGTTTTAGACGTGTTCCGGTGCTCGAGTGGGTAAAACCATCAGCTCGGGCTCCGTCAGGTTTCACTGCGCACACACTGCCAGGGCTCCACGCTGCTCCCGCTTCAGGAACGTTTGCCACTGAAAACCGACGTGCGCTAACTGGAAAAATTATTTATGTGCTCCGCGGAAAATATGTTAGCGCAGAGCCTTGTGGAGAACGTTAAGCGTTATAAATCGAAGGCAAAGAGAAATGCACATCATGCACAACCGTAATTCAGCACTGTGCGTTTTGACTTAGTACGTGAAAGAAGACAAAATCTTGCATTGGCAGCTTATGAGCCGAGTAGCCAAATATGAGTCCTAGATCAAAGCTAATCAAATGGGGGAAAAAAAGATTTCTGCAAAACGAAAAGTCCACAGGCTAAAGCTCATTTGGAAAGGCCACTTTGCTTCTCTAATACTTGGCTCAAGTTGGATTTTGTGCAGCAACATCAAAATGGCCAGCGGGCTGCAGATTAAGATGTGGTGTAATTCAAGCAGTCCGTTCACAGACTATCTTCTCCATGACCCATAACCAATTATGAAAAGGCTACTTTTTGGAGAGGGTTAGGCCCAGAAATCCAGATGACACTGACCAGTCCAGCTCCTCAAACATGCTGATGCCAGGCTCATGTACCACCAGCTCATTTCAAGAAAAAAATGTTTAGGCATAGTTGCATGAATTTAGACTTCCCAAAAGAGACAGAGAGGGAATTAGATGTAATGGCCACAATGCTGCCTGGATGCATACCCTGAAGTGACCTAAATCGATCTCTCAGTTGCTATATAAGTTTACAATGAGCATTGATCACTTAAATCGTTTTAATAATTGATTTCAGTCATTTGACCCTTGCCATTGTTCTATTGTTTTTTTATGTAAAGTGAGTGTCCATTTCCTGAATAAAGTTGAAAGGAGGAAAAAAGGAGAAAGCAAAGAGAGGAAAGTTTCAAAGCTAATGATTTAACAGTAGCACAAGCTGAGCTGATCATGAAATCTGGCCCATTAACAGTGTTTGGCCTGATCTCCTTTTACACAACAGCGCAGCTCTGTCCAAACACACATCTTCAAAGGGGATTAGGGAGGGAGTTGGACAAGGAGCTGGGACGTAATGTTCCTCAGCTAATGACAGAGGATGGATGGGGGGGGGGGTGGGTTTGAAGGACACCTCTTTGAACAGCCTCAAGTTTCTAAAGTAACACTGAAGTAGTTGAAGTAAAGTGACCACTGCAACACAGCACTGAGGGAACGTTTCACAGCAGACACCAAACCCCAATGTGTCTAATAACCAAACGCCACCCGGCGTACAAGGCCATTCCATGCCTGGGATGGGATTTTGGAGAGGCTCCGGCAGCCTGTTGGGAGGACTCCAGGCGTGTGTCAGGCCCCCGTCCCGCTGGGGAGGCACACGGTATTCCAGGGGGAGCGGGAGTGGGGGGGGGGGGGGGGGGGGGTGATTAAAGTCAGCACATGGGCCAGCACAGTCCAGCACAGCATTCCTGGACTAACCATAAAGGAATTAGACACACTGGCTGTCTCACAGCATCTGTTACCATCCTTCCGTACAATCCAGTAAGTCCTTCCAGAAGATGTCCCGCACTTCTAATCTCTTTTTTTTTATTCCTTTTTCCTTACTGGGTTCATGGAAACAGCCATGGTACAAAATGGAGGGGAAATAAAAGCAAATGGATGTTCTGTGGTGAGGTGCGGCAGGAAGGCCGTGTCATGGAGGACTGGAAGCCGCTGTCACGGTTACACGCAGAGGTCCCCGGCGGGTTCTCTGAAGTCAGCAAGGCTTGAAACAATTTCCAATTTGCAGATATTTAACTGAAGTCCGTCCTAGTGGAGACCATGGGGCCACTGCATGGTGGCTGGGTCTAGAGCAGTGTTACTCAGCCCTGGTCCTTGGGGCCCACTGTGCACGCTGGCTTTTGTTCCAACCGTACTAACGAGCTCCGTGTCGTAACAAGCTGCTAATTGTTCCCAATTAGACATCGCAACAGCTCACTGAAGGAGGATTTACCCTCTTAAAGCCACATTATGCCACAAATAGCTATGGATGCCGTGAAACAATACATGTCCCATATTCCATAGTGCTGCATATACTGTACTGTAGATGAGTGACTTCTAATCGTGTAAATAATAATTCATTAGTCTTACCGTTGTACCTCCTGAATGTATTTGAAGTTGTCCGATCTGCACTAACCATCATATGGTACTTTTCCATGCGATCACAAAGTAAAGGCCACAGTTGGCTATTTGCTATTGAAGTTTGCTCTGTGACAGCTTCCCCAGATCTTATTTAATTGTAAGCGTTTTACCCATCCCCAAGAGTATGACAAACAAGTCCAATTTAAAGAGGTTCCATTTTAAATTGATCCAATTACGACTGAAAGGTGAAATCAGTTGAGTCCAATCCGCCGAGAGTGTGGAAACCTACCAAAAGGCATTGGATGTAAAATGTTTCTGACAGCAAATGGCAACAAGCCAAACCTGCATTGTGCTAAAATAAGTTTAACCACACAATTAAGGTTAATTATTAATTAACCTTAACTGATGATGAAATTAGCATACACAGCGAGTCCCCAGCACTGAGGTTGAGAAACAATGACCTTGAAGAAGGCTCGCATCCACCAACATTAAATCAGTGTGCATATTTCTAACTGTGTGTGTGTGTGTTTGTATTTTAGTGTGTCAAAACAAAAACTAATTAAAAACACTGTTTCCATCTAATTTGTTCAACACCTGGAGAGGCTCTGCTCTCTTTCCATAAATGACACCACATACGTGGCACGCATCACCTCCTGTCCCTGTTATTACAGAAGAGGAGCGCCAGCAATCACACAGTGTTCTGGAGAAGCCCGCGTTTGGCCGGCCACTTCAGATCGCTTTGGACCGATGATTCAAAAAGCGCAGCACGACGTTCATCAAAAAAAGGAAAATACAGGAGAACATTCTGGAATATTTTAACTGTCTTCGGTCCGTGCGAGGGCAGAGGGAGGACGGCCGAGAGAGAAGCAAACGGAAGACTTCAGCTGACTGATCGTCTGAACCGTGACCTCAGCTATAAAAATAAATACAGCTCTGCAATGGTCCTGCTGTGGAGGGCCGAGCCATCAGCCTCATCAGGGCTGTAGATGCATCAACAGAGATGAAGTCGTGTCGCAACAAACGGGGCGTCCAAATCCTGCCCTCGTTGCTATTTAGGGGTCAAATGAGGCTGTGTTCCCGGTTCTTGTCAACAAAAATTCATGCAGACACTTCACGTGTGGTGTTTGTGGCCAGAGCGCAAAAGAGACTTTTGAGTATTTGATCCACAACAATATTACAACAAACGCAAACAGGCCGGTGTGCTATCCACATCTCAGTCAATGTTTCAGTGATACCCCCAAACCAGAGTGTGAGTGTGGCACTAAGGCAAAAAGGGGTTTCCAACTACAAAGTTAGGCTATCCACAAACACAAAATGAAGTCATCCATGGGAATGCTTGTAAAGTAGTCCGACGCAAGTCAGTCTAACCTTATCTGCTGGTGTTGGTGCAGGTTTTCGTTTTAACCCAGCACTACAATACCAGATTCAACTAATTAACTGATCATGGTTGGGACCTTCAATCAAGACCTTAATAAGTAGAATTTGGGGTCTTAGCGCTGGACTAGAACAAAAAACCTGCACCCACGACGGCCCTTTTCAGATAAGACTTGACACCTTTGGTCTTAGGGATCCTCAACCTGAAAGTGTGTAGTCCTTACAGTACCCCAGTGTAAGGAATGAAGCAGGGATGCTCCACAGAAGAAAAGAGAACGAGCCCTTGAGGACGTGTTGGATAGCTGCAGTGCATTATGGGTGTAATTTATGAATGGTAGCAGTAGCCAGTGGCTGGCGGCCTGGCGCTCAGCATTATGGAGGGGTGCTGGTGCCACGACCCTGCCGCTCTACTGTGGACCAGTGGGGGGAGGTGGGGGTGCACTCTGGCTGTTAAAGCCGTTTTCACACCAAAGACATCCAGGAAAAAAAAACAGTGATCCTGCCAAGAGCCTAGGCTAGGACACGTCTCGCATTACAAACTACAAAGCGAAAGTTCTGCCCGGACGAAGAAAAAAAAAACAACGAGATTGACAGAAACGTCAACGCGGGATGAAACCAGAAAGGGCCCTTTCAGGGGCGGTTACGCTCAGGCTGCGGAGGCACCGCATACACGCGCGCGGCGTTTACGGGCCGGGGGACGTCCCCTCGCGAGCGAGCGCGCGCAAACCGGCGTCTGCGCCCTGCGGACGCTGCTGTTTACATCCCTGACATCATCCGCACTCTTTCACATGGAAATAAAAAACACAGACAGAATGAATCCCCCGCTTCCCTTTTTAGAAAGGGAACCAGCCCTGACCAGGGGAAACACTGAAAGCTGGAGAGGACAACCAGCCTTTTCATCCCTTTCAGACACCTCGTTAGGGCCACTAATTCAAATGGTAAAACATCTCCAAGGATACTATGTGAATTTAAACATTTTTCACTCCTCCTCTTTCACCCCATCCGTATTAGTCCCGTTGTTTATCCCCCGACGCTGAAAGAGCGAGGGAGAGAAAGAGAGATAAAGAGAGGCAGAGTGCATGAAAAACGTTCCCACTGTCGAACTTTCTCTTTCTCCTCCCGGAGAAGTTTCTTTAGAGAGAGGAGGGGAAAAAAGCCGAGCGTGCAGATCAATCTTAAACATTTACTTTAAAGAAACAATGTAGGAGAGATTAAACAGTAGCAACGTGAGGCCCCTTTTCACCAAAAAGGGTTCACACAAGAGCTGGAAATCTGCTCTCTGCATTCCTGAAAGTGGCATCTTTGTGTCCGAGCTGTAAAAAAAAAATCAGCCTCGCGCAGTAAATGTACCATTACTCTGAGACTGAGCCTATAGCAACCTTTCTGATAAAGGCAAATATTCTACTGAACCAAGGTATTTGCAGAACATACAACACATAAAAACTACACACAGAAACGCTTTGGGAACTGGATTGGCCACTCGAAGGTTGTGGGTTCGATTCCAAGCAATGGGGCACAGCCATCGTACCCTTGAGCAAGATACTTCACCTGCAGAGCAGGCTGCTGGCATAAATGCTGGTGTTTAGGGACACAACCGTCCGTAGGCCACACAGTTGAGGTTGTGGATGTTTACTGTTTTTGTGAAGGACATTTCGGATTTTTTAGCTTTTTGATGCTACCAGTTCTCTGGTCCATGATCGCCTACAACCCTTCACTGCGATCATTTCCCCTGCCCTCAAAACTCTTAAGCCGGTTCTGTTGACCTTAATAGCTTCAGTAAATTATCCAGCTCAACAGTATGAATGGCCTGTGTGTAAACTGCCTTAGATAAGAACATCTGCTAAATGCCATTATGTAATATAATGATTCTGCTCACTCACCATGTGCATTGCATAAATGGAGCTTTATGGCCAAATCAAACGCAGTATCATTTACCCACCCGTCCACTGCGAATGTGTTCTGAGCGGGAGAGAAGTTCAGCTCTGCTGCGATATTAACCTCACACACAGTTTCGCTCTCTTGGCTCGACCAGCTTCAGGTCTGTGAGCCTTGGCAAGACCGCCACATTACCACGGCAATGCCACAGACACTGAACACCACCAGCGCGTGACCCTGGATCCACGCCTTGCCAGGAATGATATTATTTTATTTGGACAGGATCTCTCTGAATGGAGCACATTCAGGCCTTACCCAAACCACAATCGGGTGGAAATTATACGCTGATGTGTCCATTCACATTTTTTAGCTAGGATAAGACACTCCATGAGACTGTCATCATGAACCCATTCCAGCCCATCGCCCCCCTAATTTAGAACAACAGAAGAAGAATACACTAATTGTACGTCACGATATGTATAATCATAAATTCAGTAATGTAGAGAGAACCAGAGAAGAGCTGAAATAGTGGGTGTTTTCCTGTGTAGAGGCTCTGATTGCTTACCAAGCACTGTCAGTAGCGCCAAACCTAATGATTACAGACAGACACCACAGTCTGCACATTGTCTAATAGCCCTCTTAGCTCACACAGTAGCAACAAAAATAGACATTTTCGGCAAACTGAAAATCCCAAATATCTATCCTTAAACAAGCTACAGGCAGCCATGCATTTTATGTCATGGTTTTACTTTTAAAGTTTGCGGATCATATGGTTTTGTATATTTAAAGTCGAACTTCCCTTTTAATTCACAGGCAGAGAATTTAGGAATTCAAATGACATTTCCAAACTTCTTCTCCAGAGAAAGAGGCTTAGAAAACCTTGTCCCTTGCCTTTCTTATTTGCCCAATATCCATTTCCATGGCAACCAGGGTACCAATACAACAACCCCCACTGCACAGGTCAGAGAGTAAAAGAGTGTCCCAGCTTTTAGAATGGCTCCAGTCATTCCACCAATCACAACTTCCAGAACGCCCCTCTGTCATCAAACTGAATTTAATGAGGGACCTTTTTTTTATTTGTTTTCTGTAGTGAACAGAGTCCACAAAGGAAGAAATAAGTGTTGAACCAATCCAGTGAAGGAATCATAATCCCTGCTTTCCCCACACATACACACACAGATAAAGCACACAGCTGTCCTCGAACAAACGCGTGGCATGTTTTCAAACACTCTGCCATGTCGTGGCAACCTTTCAGAAACGTTGATGCTGTGAGAAAGCTGTGCGTTTGCTGAGAGGGAAATAGAGGGAAGTCCCGTTGAAGCAAGTCGCACAATCTTCCCCCTTCTTTTTTCTTAACTCCAAAAGGGAATCGGGCTGGAATCAATTAAATGTGTGCTGAAAAAAAGACCACATCCACATCCACACAGACACCGTCTTTTTTTTTTTTTTGCAGGGTCACTCACAAGCAATAACGGCGGAAATGAACGAGGCCCAGGGCCGCACTTCACAACTGCCTGCTTGCTTTGCACACTGCTGTGCGGACAAGCCAGTGAACTTGGCAGCGAGAAAGAAAGAAATGCGTTTGATTCCCTTTCATTCCTTGAACACAGAGGAGTCTTCCCCAAGGGTCATGTGTTTTTATTCAGAGACCAAACGGGGAGTGAAATCAAGACATTAGGGATGAGTCATTCTCTGTGGTCTGCTGAAGGCCAGCTTGGAAGGTTTTACTGTGACGTCCACCAAGAGCAACGCAGGAAGGCAGTGACAGTTTCATTCCTCAAATCACCTTCAGAACCCCTAATGTGACAAAAGTTGGACCAATTAAGTCCTTCCCTTATTGGAGAATTAGCAAGAGTACCATGAAGATGAGGAGGAACACCTTCATCAAGCCAACCTATGCCTAGGAGGACCAGGAATTGGCTTGCACCAACATAAGGCCTTACAGTCCAGTGGCAGAGCCAATAGAACCTTCAGGAACATTCTGCAATTTTAGTTTAGACAGAGTGTCGCTCGACTACAAACTGGCCTTTATACTGTCCAGATAAAAGGTCTGTGACCCATGAAGAGAGAACACATAGGGACGGAGCACCTAAAATGGCTGGGTGGTAGAGCTTGTGTGGGTGAACCTACCTCATATCTTTTCATCAAGCAAAACCCTACCCTGGATAACACACTTAGCATAGCCTAGCCCCAGCCTTGTCCTACCCCCTTTCCCTCAGCCCGCTCGGCCCACACCCCACTCACGGCCCCCCACAGCCAGCGCTTACCCTGGAAGGAGGAGATGTGGCCTACGATGAGGTACTTGAGCTCAAAGCTGTAGGAGCGGATGTTCTGCAGCGTCTCCCTCCGCACAGCCACCTGGTAGCTCTCCTCCATCTTGCGAGTGCAGCAGGTGGGGCCCTTGTGTTTGCAGATCTGCAGGTCTGCATCTGGGGGAACAAGGAAAAAGTGGGACTCTAGGACAGCATCACCCTGCCTCTGTAAACTGCACACTATACTTCCACTCATTTTGACTTTCTACATTCCAGCTAGTTTATTACCTCAACTGTTACCTGCTCAACCCATTTGATTTGCTCTGACAAATTCCTTACTACACTCCTGTTACAGCCATTCAACCTTGACATTACACCAAGCAGGCGAGTGGAGGATGGGCAGCCCCTCCATAGCTGGGTTCCTCCTGAGCTTTTTTCCCCATGGATGATTTTTTCCTCACCACTGTTTGAGCATTTTTCTCCACACTGGGGAGTTGTTTTACCTCATGTGCTTGCTATTTGGGGGATTCAGGCCTGGTTTTTGTCCTTTTTTGCCCTTCTGTTACTCTGTAAAGTTTTCTGCAAAAAGCTGCTGTCCAAATAAAATTCCCAAATTTGATTTGGAGCAGTGTGAAGGGCGGTACACAACATTGGAACAGTGAGTTAATAGGATAGTGGAACTGCGGGTTAATGGACAGTGGAACACTGGAACTGTGAAATAGTGGCACAGTAGAACAGTGGAACACGTTCATTAGCAAATTAATTGCATTTATTAGTAGAGATGTAGCTAAATAAATATCATACATCACATTGCTGACAGGAGCAAGAGAATCTATCAGAAACTGCCAGAAACCAAAACAGTATTGCGCTACTCAATACACAATAAAAGTTGACTGAAACAAACACATCGCTAACGTGCAGCATTTTTGCCATTGACTAAACTGGCTTACCGAAGTCTAACAATGCCACAGCAGTGCTCTGAAGAGGAGACGGCAGTGTATATAATTGCAGGGCGAGAGCACACTGCAGCCTCCAACATAACACACGGCCCATGTGTTTTTATGCCTCTCACCCTGACTCCCTGGTCACACCACAATAGAGAGGCCTGCAGTTAAAGCTGCTAAAGAGGGCTGCCAGAGGTACGCCCTCATCCGGAACCTCGGCCCCAATGCGACAGAACCAATACGGAGACCCCCATCGGCCCATTAAACACATCGCTCTGGAGTGAAGTCACGGCCGGTCTCCCGCTCCGTGGCAATAAGTGCCACTGGTGGAACCATGACGTTTAGCAGCACATCAACAGCAGAACGCTTTCTTGGAGCAGAATCGCAAAAGTCCAAAAGATTAAAAGAACCTCCTCCTTGGAATGTGTGTAATAATAATAATATAGCAGTCTTTGTCTGCTATTCAAAAATCTAAAGACATAATTGTATGCAGCCTCAGTGGAAGAACTTGTCAAGGCTGTGCAGGGAGTATTATATCCATCCTGTGTGAAGCCAAAAGGATCACCTGTCCAAGTGAACTGGCAGTGCACTGTTTCCACTGTACTGCTTCCAAAGTCATGAAGCCCTTCTGTCTCAATTGGTTAAGCCACCAAAACTGGGGATTTTAAGCTCATAGTAGTACTACCTACTCCTCCTCCCACTACTGCTACTACTACTACTACTAATAATAATAATCATCATCATCATCATCATCCTCATCATAAAGGGCTATTATATAAGTTAGCTGTGTCAGCATAAAAGATATTAACTGAATTAACCTGTTATTTCATTTTCAGCCATGTCTTTGGTATGAGCTCATAACTTCAACTGGAGTCTGAGTTTCCCCTTGGCAGCTCCTCACACATAGCGATGCATTAAAGTATAACTAAGGTCATTCAACTAGACAAAGGAAAACATTATATATGGCATGATGGGAGTACTCCACATACTCACACACACACACACACACACACACACACACACACACACTGCATGTTAAATATGCCCAAAATGAATGAAGCATGACCATAAACTTTGAATTGAATTTACACTGTCCATTGATTAGTCCAAAAGTGGCCAAAATGGCTGCAATTTCAAATAAATTTCACTTTCACTAGTTAAATTTCACTAGTATAAATGCATGTATTATGCATTTAATTAAAGAGATAAAACACTTCATACTCAAAATGTAGATCCAAAATATGAATATCAGTTGGATATTGTTTGCACACGTACAAATATCACATTCAATTAAAGATCAAAATATTTCAATTTCACGGTTTCTGTTTTGTTTTTGTCATAAGTCGAGCCAATTCCTTTCATCGTTAATAGAAAAAATAACACTTCACGCCAGTGCAGCAGAAATCAGTTTCTTAGCCACCGACTCTCTCCAAGTTCAGGAACTATGCTTACTTTGCAAACCTCCCATCTACTAAAGGTGCGGGATATTTACTCAGCGCCGATTTGCTGTGTTTGGGAAGGATTTTGTTGAAAGAAAACATCGCCCGAGTGAGCTGTGCCGCTAACCTGAATTCTTTGGAAACCACAAATAGACAGGAATGCTGCCTTTCACTGCAGCCTGGCAGTGCCCATGATGAATGGAGCTCCGTCGCGCACGCATAGGGGTGAATGGGCAGGGCAGCGCTGCGGCAGAAACGGGTGTAGGAGCTCAACACTCCTTAAAGGAGGAGAGACGCAATAGCACAATGTCGCCATTCTCACTCCCTGGGCTTTCAATAGGGGTTCTGTGGACCCGTGAGCGTCCTTGAAGGTACCGTAGGGGGTCCCTGACCAAACATGTTATGCAGTAACTATATATAGACTATATGGAAAATATTAGAAAATATAACCCTTGGTTAACCCTTTTTAAGGTATGATGGGGGTCCTGTGGATGCCTTTGAGCCTGGTTGGAGGTCCCTGGATCAGAGCATGTTGAAAAGCCCTGGTCTGGACATCAGCGCTATCGAGAGAGGTCCAACTCTGTCTACACCTCCCTCTCCCTAACCTTTTCCCTCTGCCTCCTTTTTCTCGCTCTCTCTCTTTTCTCCTCTAGTATGTTTCTCCCTCTTTTTTCTGCACTATCAGTGTCCCTCTTAATTTTTTTTCCTTTTAATTTACCCGCTTCCTATTCCTTCACTCTTTATGCCATCCATCTATCATCCTCTTCTTCTGTCTCGCCCCTGACCTTCTCCTTTAGTCTCTCTCTTCTCCTCCACTCTCTCCCTCCATCTTGGGCTGGCTCTCACTGCCTCTCACCCCTCTGTCCTGCAAAAACCTTTTTTACTTTAGCAGTGGAAAAACTGTAAAACAAGAGCACTTTGAGTCGGTGCGGATTGACAGCTTAGATTACACAAGCAAGGACAGAAATTAGGAGTGAACAGAAAATCCTGGTACGAGTTTCATTAATATCCTGTTCCATATGTTATCCATTCATCATATTCAACCACAGATATGACAATTATATTTTTAATATAATCAATGTCATATAGTAGGATGATGAAGGATTTGATAACGTAAAGGGGGAGGAATAATTATGAGCACAGTTGTCTTGTCTACCCTGTAATGCAATTAATCAGGAAAGTTTCACAATCCATGACAATAACACCTTGGAACTGTGCATTGATGTCTCTTCACAAACAAATTTGAGGGGTAGCAACAACAGGTATGCTATGACGAGTGACCAATCATCCCAATTATTAGGAGATTCCACCAATGAGAGAGGATTTCAGGAGGGAACGAAAGGGAAATGGCGATAGACAGATATGAATTGGAGAACGGGCAAAAGCAGTCATTGTGGTTGCAGGCTCGATTCCTGGATGAGGCATTGCTGTAACAAGCTTGAACAGTGCAGTTACCCCAGAGCAATCAGTTACTCCAAGTAGCAATCTGTATCTTTTTAAAAACATAAACCCTACCAATCATTTTAAAAGCATAAATGCATGACTTTCTCTGGGAAAAAGAGTGTTTGTTAAGCAAATAAATATTGTATCTTGGCCAATGCTTATGCAAACATGAAAGGGTTTTTATTTTAAAAGTGTGCATGAATAATGAGACCACAATATTTTTGTTTTGCTTATGGAACAAGCTTGCAAGTTATGCCAGAACTATAATTGTGAACAATTTCAGTACATTGTGTGAGGCTCTGAATACAGGACACCGTTTTAATAGGTAAGGGGGGGTTGGAGGGTAATAGACAAGACCCTTGGCTTCTTCACCTGTTGAGGCATGGCTTTCTTTGTGAGCATGTGTGCTGCCCCTCTTTCAGCTTGGCATTCTTAATCTGGTCCCCAAGGAGCCACGCTATGTATACAGTACATGAAAATATCCCAGGGCATGTGGCAAGCTTTCAGCGTGGAGAATGGGGGTGTGGGGTGCGAGTTTTACCAAGACTAAAATAACTACATGCTGGTTTGAAGGCTGCAATAGGTTTTGGGCCCCTGCCAAAATTGCAGCAGCGTTTTTTTGGGGGGGTTTTTTGCCTCACTGGATGGGCGTGTGCATAGGCAGTAGGCACATGATTACACAACAGAAAGACAGTAGCACGTACAGTAAGTCAAGAGAAACAATCTCCAGAGGACTGCTGGGATTATGGGAAAGGTTCATGTTAATCAACGGGGGGCCCCTTAAGTACATGGGGCTCACAGGACTGTGTGCTGTCTTCATAAAGAGACCATGAGCACACCAGGAATTAGTGGCCCCAGGATGCAACCAAATTCAACCAGGGTTCTTTGACTTATCTCCATAGAACACTCCTTTTTAGTTCCCAGATTGAACCATTTTGCCAAAAAAAGAACCCTTGAACGTCATAGGGTTCCACTGCAGAGACACAGAGAAGTCTTTTGGGAACCTGTTCTTCCGAGAGTGCCCACTTCAGGACTAAATCGAATGCATCAGTTACAGGTCTATCAGTGTGGATTGCCTGACATTAGAGATGAGTGTTTAATTAACACAATTCCAAGGCTGATCATGAGCACATCATCTCTCCCAGTGATGTGTTAAGCCATGGCACAACAGCGTACTGGTCATGACTAGCTTTGAAAAATTATAATTTGCGTTAATTCATTGGATTCCTTTAGAGGTGGAGATAAAGTGACACATAACACCTTTTGGTAAGCTTATTTAAAGCCTGTGCCAAAAATACAAGTGAATAAATGACATATATCTAAGATAATTTTTCTATTTGCAGATGTAATTACCATTTCCATATGGCCATTTCTACAATTACCATATGGCCATTTCTAACTACGTTTATGTTATTTCTATTTTAATTCAAATATTTGTATTAGTTGAACCACAAACTTCAGTTTATTAGTCTCAAAACTTTAAAATGTATAATAGTACAATATACTGCAAAATAGTGATATAAACTTGAGTAAATCTCTCTCTCTCTCTCTCACACACACACACACACACACACACACACACACTCGTACACGCAAACTTCTCCTGTTACCTGCACAGCCTTCAGCTTAACTCCAAGCCATGACTAACAGAATAGCTAGATTCTGCATTCACTGTATTATAGCTATTAGACTTCCCCATTATATTCTAATATTTACTAGGCAAGAGTATGGCTGGAAATCAGATATGATGTACAGTAACAAACATTAGCAACAAAATAGGTTGCTAGGCCATTGGTAATGTAGCGGGTTTTGCAGCTGTCTTTGGAGTTTCATAATGGTACTTTAGCAGGTTGCTACTAGCTATCTACCTGACTCTCTATTTTAGCTACGAGTGGGAATATTTAATAATTTTGTAAACAATTCAAGTATGTAGCCAGCAGTTAGTAATACAACTGCACAGTCTGGCAGTCAAGGCGGTTCCTCTACCATAGTCCATTTTGTCAAGACCACAAAGGCTGGGAGATATTAGCTTAATAGCAACCTAACTAGCGTACATTTGGTTCTCAGTTATGTTGCCAGTTCTGTTGATTACCGGTTCAGAATTCTGAACCGGTCACAATTTAAAAAATGTTTAAATATTAAGCCAATGTGGACTATATGTACATATGTGTACATAGCAGCCTTTTCTATTACTGTTTTATTACTGGCATTGAAGTAGGCTAAAATACAGTGCATGTATTTGCAACAGAGCTATAATATAGATGGTTGAATTATTCAGCTTAGCTTATCTGCAAGAAAGAGATGTTTCACTTTCTTTTAGTTTCTAAATTACCTGCTCCCTTTCTCTTCAGTATCTCATACTACGAGGATCCCAACCGCAGTATATCAGCTGACCAATTAAACTTGACAATTTCTACTAATTCTCAGCAAATAAAATATGTAAAGGGCTAGCTCTCTCGGCGCAGGTCTAAAACACCCCTCTCTCCCAGTCCCCTGTCTGACGCCAGCTGTTTCGGCTTTTGATGAGGGGATTGTCTTCCATATGGCAAACGCAAAAATTGGATACTGTATGCTCTGACAGCTGACAATCTAGAATTGTGCCCACATCAAGGTTTCTGAAATGTAGGCCTGTGTCTGTCTCACTGCTGCTGCTCTGATGAGGAATGAAAGGCGGTGTGCTTCTCAACGTCCAATTACAATACACAGCCAAATCACAAACGCACAACAGCAGGCTCCTAGATCAGACTGAGGATAATCTCGATGAAAGCAAGCATAACAACTTATTCTACTGTACCTAGAGGCATGGCTATGGAAACATTGTACAGCTACAGAAGCTAAAGTCCAAACTTTCATTAATTATTGTGTTCACTTACATCGTGTGAGCCTCCTATTGTAGAGTAATACATAATTATATATGCACTGATTTTTGCCATTTAATTTCAAACAATAATCATTCTGCAGTCTCTGAGCTCCACACCAACCGCTACTACCATTGAATTTTAAAAAATCAACATATCAAAAGCATAATTATTTTGTTCTTCCTAAGATTATGATCGTTGATTAACTCATGGTTCAGGTTCACACAGTGGTGTTTTTTCATCAACTCTTTTTATAGATTGAAGCTAATCAGCTGTGGGCAACAAACCCTGTATAAACTGGTGGTGCTTTCATTTCAATCAATGCTATTTATCCTGAAGCACTTGTCCATTTGCTATCTACAAGTCATATTCGCAAAGCTTTCATATTTCAAAATGGAAGAGGAGACTGTGTGGTAGGCCCTACAGTCTGTGTAGCCAGGGGCCCAATGCCTTTGCACACTATGTCACACTGTGATTAAATCTCTATCTGCAACCCTCTCTCTGGTCTTTTCCTGTCTGAATAAAGTGAATAAAAATAGATTAGGAGGTTGGATTGTCCACTCTGCTACAAAATAAACAATGAGAAGTGAATAGAACAGCTCAAGAAGAACATTATCCTGTTTTCACTTATTGCTGAACACTTTTTCATGCAATCCCAGTTGATTCATTCTCACTTGTCAAAGGGGTTAATATATACATGCAAACGTGCCCAAGGTTCACCTGGTAAACTGAGTAATGTAACAAGGACATTTTTGCACTTATTACACTTTCGCTTTCCATTAGCACCTCAGATTAATGGGTGTCATCACTGTTGTCATTTAAAAATAATAATAATAATCGATCGACCCTACAGTCGGGTAGGCTATGTGCAGTTATAAGTTACCAGAAAGTGTGACTTAGTAAAAACGAGGCCGAGTGCAGAAGGAATTATTTTGTGCCCCATTAATCTTCTCCAGAACCTTGTCATAAAGCAGTGCCGGTCTTTGGCCTGCTATTTGGGAAATACAACACTCTATGACCTTTCCTCCTGGCCTCACTGAGAAGCCCCCTACCATCAGCTCCTCAACAAGTCAGCAAACAGGACACAGAATCCAAGAGCCCTGAAAAAAAAAATCAATAGCTTGCTTTGCTTGGCATTTGATCTAAGATTAGAAAAGAATAACCCCCCACCCACCCACCCACTGCACCCACCATCCCTCAGTCCCATTATATCCAGAGCTCTGAACAGAGGGTTTACCCAAGTAGCAACTAACAAGAGTAACACTGATTATGATAAATTAGCCGGCAGCCGGTCATGCCTCCAGAGCTCTGATACCATGAAGGGAGAGAGAAGAAGAAACCAAGTGATGTGAATCACCAAGTGATTCAGTAAAGCTGCAATACAGTGACCGTGGTCTATGCGGATGTTCGTAAATCGTAAATGTCTACAGCAGAACGGCATGCTCACTGAGGGTCAGGAAAAAAGTGCTCTAAATCACCTGCACCCAAACCCTATACGGTAAATGTAAATAGTCAATTGGCCTATCAATCGAAAAGTTGTACAGTTCACCGCAGTGCTAAATTCCAGAAAGCGTGCAAGCAAACAATCATTACTCTACACCGAGACAGAAACTGTGGCCAGGTCGGTAAATTATACCTTTAGTATAACATAAAAAAATACTTACCTTCTTAACTCAGCCATCTACACATATAAAAATAAGAATCCAAGCAGCAAGTAGGCTAAGTGGAATCAGTAAGCTGTGCCATGCTAACTGAAATCGTGTTATCGACATCAAATGACCTCCCATTTACCACAATACAATGTATCTTGTATTGACAGCCTGTGCGTGCTAAATTGGAGCAAATTTGTTCAGTCTCTTGAGGTCACAGCATATTATTTTTATGCCATACAGTAGTTCGCGCTTGGCGCAGGGTCACGTGATAGCACTGTGAATTTATCTCAGTTTTCCCGACACCGGCTTTCAGAAATATAACACAATTCACATTTGCCAATTGAAAAAAAAAACAAGATGAACCCCTACAGAGAGAGAATAGTATAAAAATCAGTTCTTACAGATAAAATACAGCCACAGGCAACAGTACTAGTTTGTAGCGAATAGCCTCGGCTACAAATCATGATACGGCACATAGGCTACTCACAGGCTCCCACTTTCATCGAAAGCTGTGTCAAAATGTAAAAGAAACTTAGTCTTAGAGTTTGAAATTTTCTGTCTTTTTTAAGTTTGACAAATTGTTACATTCGTTGCCTAAATGACTGCAGCCGGCAAATAAGATACCTCACTACATCCACATTATCTAGGCTACAGGTATCAAAGCAATATTTAGTGTCAACTTAAAACTCACCTGTTCCAGGTGTTTCAGGTACCCATTTCAATGGGCCGATCTGACGCATCTGAAAAGTAGTTTTGACTTCATGACAGCTATGGGTCTTTACGCCAGAAACTTTTACCAGCAGCGCAACAGTTACCAACATCCAGCAAAGTTTAACGCGTGGGAATATTCCTCGGGACATTGCACCATCTCAATGCCCAGATATCCAGGCGGGTAGTGTGCTGATATGTAAATTTCAGTCTGTTAAAATGTAAAAGTTGTCCGAAACGTTGTCTTCTTCTTTTTATTTTTTTATTTTTTATTTTGCAATAATTACTTCATCAGACACTATGCGTTCACATTGTCCTGTTTGTAAAGACGGCGTGGTAGCTCTCAGAAGTCCATTAAAATGTTTTATGTATTTTAAAAATCCGGACTAGAAGGCTGAATTCCCTTGCGATCCAATTTGCTCCCTTTCTGTTCAGTCCGAGCTGGTTCGCTTGTCTGTGTTCATGCTTACTTTCTCTCGGGCTCTCTGCTCATATGCGCTCTTGCGCTCTCTCGCCGCGCTTGCTGTCCCCAAGAGTTATTTGTATAGTAGGAGATGGATTATTGAGTTCCTCTATAATTAGACTGACTCCCTGTAACACAGGTTTTGAGAATGCGTTTGAATGGCTTGAAACCGTGATATAGGCAATTTGTTACTGCGTATACATTTTCTGAACAGCCAATTGTTTTTGCTCAAACATGTCATGCGTCTTCTATTTTCTTTAATTAGCCTAATGCTGACACCACAGGAGGGACACCTGCAGGCTTGCACCTCTATGTAAGGCAAAATGGTTGGTCAATCAATAATAATTTATTCATTGCATAAAAATGCATTGCCTTTATAAAATGCATAAGCAATTTGAATATTTTACAGCTGAGAACCCCGATATAGTTGATTAATTATCACTGTCAATGCAGTGTACTATGTGTCAGTAGCTATATGATCTGCGTCCTTTTGCAAATCCTTTTATTTTTTGAACGAACGAAAGCTATGCAATTTTAATTAAAATTGGTATATGTAATACTCTTAACTGGTGCAGCGCATTAAATAAAGCATTTGAGGTTTTTCTTTTCATTTTTTTCCAGCGAGTCCAAGAAGAGTCACGTGTGCCTACCGTCTCATCTACCGAAAAAGCATGATCAAAAAGCTATCGAAAATCCTAGAGTGACAGAACAGAATTTTCAAATACATTTATTATGCTATCAATGTTTACTGTCATCATACGAGCCAACAATCGTTCATAATTCGGTAAAAAAAAAAAAAAAAGTGAATTTGCTAGATAGCTAGCAAATAGTTTACGGAGACCTAGAAGGCCTAAACGAACTGACGCGCTACATTGCATAATTTGAAGTTGGACAGTAGGTTTATTAGCCAACGTTATGTACACGTCTGAAACTAATGAAAGGAGTAACTTTGCACTTTTATGCGACATTTGACAAGAAGAACATCGGCAATTTGGTAGGCAACTTTGGAGCCGTGTTTATTTGTGTTTCAGTGCAACAATTAGGCTACCTAGGAGGAAGACGCTCAAGTAGCCTAAAGTGATGTGGACACCGCAAGACGCCATTGAACGGGTAAATTAAGAGTTTCACAAATATCGTGGATTAGATATATGTATGTTAATAATTTGTTTACTTGCGTAAAGGAAGGTGCGTTAGGTGTGTTAGCCTAGGCTAGCTAACCTAGCTAGCTATGTAATTAGAGAATACTGTTGTTGCTGGTCTAGTTCTATACTCAGGACCAGTGAGCATTGCTATAGCCAGGACGTCCTCTGTCGAGCAACAAAGGTGTAATTAACATGAACATTGTTCAACAGCCACCCTTACTCGGTTTATAAATACGATTTATTCGTACAGCAGGATTGTCATCGAAGTAGGCCTAATTCAGGTTACATGGCCTACGTTGCTGAAGGGTTTATGGGTAAACCAACGCGTTTGGATCCCAGTTCTCCAACCATGAGGACACACTCTTGCTCTCGCACATGGGCTTCCAAAAATAAAATGTAGCCTATTCATTTTGCCGCAACATTCAAGGCAGCCGAACTTGATCCGAAACCAGCAGCATTCAAACGGGCTCACAGTAATGCCTCTGCTGTCATCGGAAATTAGGTAATTACAATGTGTCTGAATTGCACAGCCTAGTGAGCTCACATAAAGTGACATAATGCTAAGAACGCATGACTTGTAAATTAAACTGAAGAGGTTTCAGTGTTCCTTGAGTTTGCTTGGACAAACTAGGGACTTGTGCGTTGCTAGGGACAAGAGTTCTTGATTTGGAAAGACAGTGGTAATAAGCGGGCAATTTCAGAGTGAGCTTCAGTTCCTTTCTGCACCAAGGCCGAGTGTGGATATCCTGCTACTCCGTCTGCCTGGCTTTGTACATGAATACGACCTCATCCACAAAACCAAGGGCGAGTATGATCGCCTCACACCTGGACCGTGGGTGCATCCGAGTATCGGAAAAAATGTATATTCCTCTAGTGGAGGAACGGAGTTTCTTCCTTTCCTTACCGATAAAATCCCCAGCGAGTCTTTATATTGCTTCCAAGAAGCATGATGCCACATGAGACACAAATTAAACCCCTTCGTTGTGTAATATGCATGAGCGATGCAAATTGTTTATTGCCATTTATTTATATATAGCTAATGTAAAAATGAATTTCCTATTATTTCATAAATTGACAATGTTTGCATAACGACATTCTTTATATCGATTTTTCACATATTTGTTGAAAACGAGCCACCTGCAGTGTCAAGAGTGTGTGAACAATGAAAAAATCTGGGGCATTTTTGCACTGGCGTGAGCCATTGCTTTCGTACTAGTATGCAATGGTGGATGCGAACCTCACCGTAATGAGGTCCCCACAATTCCATCATATCTATAGTTCTGGCATTGACGGTGTGTATTAGCCAGTGATGTATTGCCACCACAGCCCTGTTATTTCATGCTATTAGCAAGAAAACTCCTGTGTTCCACATGAAAATATCGTATAAAAATTTTTATATAGAAAGAAAAACTGTGCCCCGTGTGAGGATCGAACTCACGACCTTCAGATTATGAGACTGACGCGCTGCCTACTGCGCTAACGAGGCCCTACAGCGGCGTAGAACGGTAAGCCCAAATAAACCTGCATGCGGTGTCAGACATGTTCTTGTTTCCTTGGTGCGTCGCGGGCCCTACGCTATTGTCATACAGCGATGTTAGAACGTGAGGAGAATGAATGAAACCCGAGTGTTATATTGACAATATTAATCAATGTATCAGTTTATGTAAACGTATCCACAGAAATCCGACAATCCAAAACAAACGGATACTCGTGCCGTTACAGCAGGGAATTGTACTGAATATAGGTGGTGAAGGGCCACCACCTTCTGGACAAACGGGTACTATACAAATAATGTTACGAATGGCCAGGTCGGAAAGCTGATAAAACATCTTCACCTAGTGGACATCAGCTTCTTGTCATTCTTTATTGTCGTTTTTAAAGAAAAATCCAACTGGTAAGATTAATCTTCGATGTCAAGCAGAAGTATTTAATTAAGGATTTAGTCAATACAAAACATTATATTAGGCAAGTGTTTCCTACATTTTCTCACAACCCAAGTCAGCAAATACATTTTCTGTGGTGGACTCTCCAATCAATTAAAAGATTGTATTACATAATTTTTATGATAAAATAACTGCACACACAAAAAAAGACTCACTTTTTATTCCAGGAGATCGCATCCATTGCTAGGCATTTTAGCACTGGCAGTGAACACACATTGTTTTCGCTTGTTTACAAACCGACCAACAGTTTTTAGTTTAAAATTTTTACTTTAACAAAGATGTGTGTTTATTGTATCTGGCCCTTTCATGTTTGGCAAGGGGTTACCCTTGCAACTCTCAAATACTCAAACAAATAAAACATGTCAGTATTTATTCATTTCTCCTGGAATAATATTTGCACTAGGTTGTAACCAGATGGCCCTTCCTCAGGCTACAGAATAGGTTACAGACCTCCCCTCTCTCTGACCGTTTCAGTTCTCGGCCACTCATATCAGTGGCACACGTCGGTTTTCCCAAAACGTCCTTGACGGCCCGTGTGTGTTTTGGCCGGAGGTGCGCGATGAAACAGGAGCGTTCCTGATAAGGCCGCGCCTCACAGCGTGCCACGTTTGCTGGTAACCCAAAAACCCCCGAGCTGGCTTTCACCGGACAGACTCAACCGCCCCCCTCCTGTCAGACAGCACAGTCCCGTGCCGCTCCGCAGATCGCAGGAAGCCAACATGTCTGGGCTCAACGTCTCCTTGGGTTACCTGTTGGGTGTGGTGGGGCTGGGGGTGGCCGGCAGGCTCCTGTCCCGGCGGCTGCCCCTGCAGAGCTTTTCGGCGGAGCTCCTGGCCTCCTTCACCCTGGTGGCCTGCTGGATGGAGGTGCAGACGCTGATGGAGGTCGGCCAGTGGGCCGGGGGGTTCGGGCCGGACGTGGCCTTCACCATCCTCTTCCTCACCCTGCTGGTGCACGGCCTGATCTCCCCGGGCGCCACGGGAAACCCCGCCGTGACCGCCACGAGCTTCCTGACGCGCGACTCCGCCGCGTCCGGCGCCGTTTCCGGGCTTGCCGGGCAGTTCCTGGGCGCGTTCCTGGCCCGCCTCCTCACCCTGTACTACTGGTCCCTGGAGCTGACGGACATGCACATGATCAAGAACATGATGTCGCAGGAGTGCAGCCCTGCCCTGCGCTCGTCTGTGCCGCAGGGCGCGTTCACGGAGGGCGTGTGCGCCCTGAACTTCCACCTCCTGTACATGAACGTGCGGCACCGCACTGCGCTGCTCAGGGTCCCGCTCGTGGCAGCCATGCTGACGTTCTTCAATTACGCAGGTGAGCGGGTCAAGTTCACAACTCCTGAACCCTGTAGTGTGGATTAAATGCACTTAAATCAACACTGGCCACCTGATAAAGCATACAGTGTATTATAATCTTGTTGAAAAAAATTGCTGCTGTACATTTCAAACACAGGTTAGTGCTAAAGTCTGTGTTTTAACCGTTGTTTAAGCACAGCTTATAGGAAGTTGGGATGCAGATTCAGAGACGGATTTCTAGTTTGTGAACCATCATGTGATTTTCTGCACTTTCAGCTAGTGGCGTTACCTCAGGCTTTTCAAACCCCTCGCTGGCTTACGCACTCACCTTCCAGTGCCCTGGGTTTACAATGGTGGAGTACATGACTGTGTACTGGCTGGGCCCACTAGTTGGTAAGTTCATAACAAACATAAATAAGCAGTCATAAGGGCATAATGACCTACTTAAGGTCCTATGTCGGTATGATCATGTAGTGGTGACATTAGACAAAGAACCAGAGCTGTGTGATTAGAAGCCTTTTGGCTGTAATCTTAATTTTTAAACATTGAATTATTTATAAATGTTAATTACACAGAAAGTAAACTTTCAGACAAATAAATATTCAAGCACTCTTGTGTGCCCATCTACCTTGAAAAAGCTTTGTGTAGTTGGCAACACTGTTCTTATTGAGGCCTCCTGTTTTTCAGGAATGATCGTGGCTCTGTTCCTGTACCTGGGCAACATCCCGCGACTTTTCACCCGTAACCTGCTGTACTCCCAAAAGACTCGTTTCAGAGTCCCCAAGGGGAAGGGCTCTCAGGACCAGGCTGAGGCACAGAAACCACAGGGGGAGAAGAAAGGGGACTGACATCCACGCTCTCAAAGTTTCACTCACTGAAACCATACAGTTTCACCTGTACTGCACGTTACTCACACATGGAAAGAAATACTTTTATAGGGATTGCAGGTCAAGGTGATTTTTTTCACCTGTCTAAGGGCATGTTTGAGGAGGGAAACATTGCATATATTAAAGTTCCTTTCCTTGAGAAACGCCGTTCAGAAATGCAAGTGAAACTTTACTCGTGGACAGAAATATTTAATGTTTGCCTATTGTTTAATCAGTGTACATCATGAATTTTATACATTGTAAATCACAGTAAAAATAAGAAACTGTTCTAGATCGTCCTTAAGAAATTTGTTTCACAGTTTCACAATTACAGATTGCAAGCTAAGAAATACCTAATAAATAAACCATTTCAAACCTTGTATTCCTGTGGTTCTTCTTACATCTAGCACTGGAACAGGGGAGCTGGGTACAGGGAATTGGGAAAAAACCCATGCACGGCCTGAATGACCCGACTCAGTCTTAAAGGCCAGATCCCTGCTACACGTCCCCACAGCCCTTCAATACCTGTAAACTAAAACCATTGTTCTCAAACCCAATAAAATGTCAATCTCAGATTCACTCCCAGTGTATTCCCCTTTGTCCCTGTAGATGGCAAACCAAAAAAAAACATTCTCTCTCCACTCTCAACACTGGTAGATCAATAGAGGCTGGGTTTTTGAGAACACCATAATAGAATCCATATTTATATATCTGGTCCTCAACCAATGGGTTCTTCTGGATGGGGGTGCGCTCCATTCAGTACTTGCCAAAGAAAAATAAAATAATTGAAACTAGGACCACACCTATCCTGTAAATAAGGACACAAATATGTAGCAGTTTTTTTACATTGAGGCGCCTTTGAGATTGTTAGAATGTTCAATGACCCTTTTTCTTCCAGTGGTCTTTGAGAAGGTGCACTTGACTGGCACAATGAACATTTTCTGAACAAGTCCCATTTTATGTGGTTCTGGAAGAGGCAGGCAACATGATCAAGTATTGGGCTTTGAGGCACAGCAGTGTTTCTGAGAGGTGGCAGGCCCGCTGGCTTCTGTCTCTTTTGGTGTCGCTGTTGAGGAGGACCCTCGTCCTGCCAACACACAAAATGCACAATCAACACCACTACTGAGCATGCAGAAAGATGAACTCCCCTGCACAGATCAAATAAAAAAATTACACTTTTACTCAAAGCTCTGCTTTGACCAAAGAGGAGGTGCCACTTGGCTACGGCATTAAACATGCCAAATGACTGGCAGCTAACCAACAGGTCAGGCTAACCTGACCTTTGTCCAGTCACTTTGGCTGCATATTTTCGTGTCTGGCAAAGGTTTCAGTGACCCTTGCTCCAAGCTGGGTCAACAGCAGGGCGTCAAAGTCTGTTATAGAAGAGTAAAAGTGTAAGAGTTATAATGAGAAGCACAGTGCATACAGCCCTTCTAGGGTTGCCATTTACCTGCATTCTAATGTATTCAGCACAGCTTTAAACCCCTGCTCATACTACATAACCTGAAAACCTGTTCCATACACAGACAGCTTTGTGAAAGTTGATTGACATATTTGGCCATTCTAATTAATTTAATACCTTTTAATCACTTTCAAATTCTGTAGTGAAAAATAACTACTTCTGATTGTCCTGTGCAGAGAACAAAATAGAACCTTCCATCTGAACCTGTTCAGTGGGACCTGTGACAAGAAAATGCACTAAGCCACGATACAATTTTTAAAATGTTTCAATTCCTATTGCATTGCTCGGGAATTGAAACCGGGGCTCCCGTTTCATATGCGAGTTAAGTGGTGTCTCACCCAGCTGTGGTTGGTTCTCCAGTTGGGCCTCAGGCTGGTCCACCCACAGCTGGTGATGTGGGTCATTGCGGAACCTCTTAGTCTGGCCACAGCTGACACACCTCACCAGTGTCACACACTCCCGGTTTCTGCTCCCTGGGAGATCAGAGATGACATTAGCAGACTCCCAGATTCCAGGGGACTTCTCTTCACCCACTGCTATATCACTGGCCTTGTTTCTCACCGGGAAGTAATCCTCTCAACTAACCTTGACCTTTGAACTCTTGCAGTTCCTCAGGCTTGCATTCATGTCCATTGATTCATTTGTAAAATGTAAAACAGGCAACTTAAATCTGCTATGTATTCCTTCCGTTTACCTTTTTTCCCAGATACAAGCACCATGTCTAGAGTCATACAGATTTGTGTTAGCTAATACATAAATTGTGCCCTTGTAATTTAGGATTACCACAAGTTATTTCATTTTTTTTACTTCAAGCATCACTTACCCAAATATTACTCTATCGTATTGTCGAATTGCTTGAATGATTACTTACTTCTCTGTCTTACAGTTGCAGTAACTCCAGGTACCAGCACAGAGTAGCATTTCTTGCACATTGTTCTTTTTACTGAGGGATCCCTGCCAAAACACAATTGTAACTGCATAAAACTGTAGCCTTTGTGAAATGTAATTTGCTTAACTAAACTGATAAACAAAATAATGTTAACCACAATTAATCTTCAGGGGTTCTAAATGGTCACAACTAAATAAGATAAGCCTAAGAGGCGATGGCATTCCAAAAGTAACTATATGATATTCAGACATTTTCAGGTTCACATAAAGTTAATGTAGCATAAAGTTGTGATGTGGTATGTGAAGACCAGAGCAAATATTGCATTAATGTTGTCAAAAGGCGCTGCGATTCAACGCGTGAAAGCAATTAGGCTACTTCAATCATTTAGGACTGCAAAAAGAACGATAAAACTCACTGCCTCAGCACCAGACGCTTGGATATAGTCTTCTGTGTAAAACAATAAAAGCGTGCTAGTTCCACGTTCTCCGGGTTCTGAGCCAAAACACAGTGCGCGGCCTGAAAAGACGTAAAAAAGAACAATGAATGAGAAGTCTAGCAAGGTAATGCGTCAGATTTTCACAGCAAACAACTTATTTTTAAAGGTAAATGTAGCAATGAAGAAAAAATTACTTCACCCAAGTTACCTGATAAAGAAAGTTTAGTCTCTGAAAAGCTTCTTTATCTTTAATATTTCCCGACATCGTATTGTTTTTGGTTGTGTATCAACACAAAGAGTTTGCCTGAAAGAAACAAATGTGAAGGAAATAATTTGGTTTTGCTAGCTAACTGGCATGTCGTTTTTCGTTGGTGACTTCCTCATACCAGTGTGGCTGGCCAATCACATCTTGCAATATGTACTGACGTGGTAACTGGCTATGGGCTCCGAGGTGGGACAACACACATAGCCGAAAACAATATTCTGGAAGTTTTGCATAGAAAAAAAGCGAACTGGCCCGTACGGGGATCGAACCCGCGACCTTGGCGTTATTAGCACCACGCTCTAACCAACTGAGCTAACCGGCCGTGTTCGGGCACCTCCGAACTGCTGTAATTCTACTTGACTACGAAATAATGCACATATTCAAACTCCAATAACAATTCAGCCTCCCCTTCATGTCTTTGGACTACGGAGGGAAACTGGAGCACCCAGAGACAACCCACGCGGATCACACCGGCTGTCCATGAATTGCTTGGACTTTTGTTTTGTCACGGTATCACAAAGTAAAGTGCCGGCAAGTAATGGATGAAATATACCCAGTAGTCACTTTATTAGGTACATCTGCATGTTAATACAAATGACCACCTCCTGTAAATGGTGAATTGTGCAGCAGCCCAATATATAAAGTACAGACATGCTGAAGAGGTTTATTTGTTTAACCAAAAGTTAGAATGGCCAAGACATGTGATCTAAATGATGTTGACCTTGAATCCAGCACCCTGTTGAATCCATGCAGCTAAGAAAAATGCAAAAGGGGATCCTACCTGGTATCTAATAAAGCGGCCACTGTACTTTGCTGTAGGTCTAATATTTACAGGAAGATGCATGCGATTACCCTGTTGTACAATAATAGCCTTTACCCCTTTCTCTCCCGGTGTGACATTTTTCACATTCTGGAGCTTGGTGATTGTTCTTTACTTGTAGTCGTGCGAGTACAACAGAATGACCTGTAGCTAGTGGTACTGTTCTGTCATAACATTACTTTGCCCAGCTGAATTAATTTCCTGAATTTGCATGCCTTCATAAATGTCTCCTTTTTGTGTATCAAAGTGGTGTTTTAATATGTGACATGAATTGGGAAATTACTATCAGGAGGTTGGGAAATGTTTTACAGGCTGTTCGACAAACTTGTGGATAACAACAAATATTGTAATAACGGAATTGCACAATTTTATTTGTCAACCTTTCTGATATTTTTCTGATATTCACTTAGAGAAATCTGTCTCCCAGTGGGATGAAGTGCTTATTACAACCTTGGAGGTTCTTTAGAAGCTGAACATACAAATAACAGGAATCCCAAGGTGACATAAAAGTGGTCTTTATTAACACAAGAACTACTCAAAGCGAAAATAACTTGAGGCAGGAGGTCCAGCTAAAATGAGCAAAAGACAAGGAACACTGGACCAGCCACGCAATGGGCCGTTGAATCCAGGGCCACCTCCTAAACTATCAAATACAGAGAAAAATAAACTAACAAATGAAGCCGCGAATAATGAGACTACCAAACCTCCAGCCGCAAAATAAATATTTTAAAAAGGAAGGGGGAATGCCAGTGCAAGCACGGTCATCTCAATGAAGTCGAGACAGAGCTGCTTTTATCACAAAATGTGAAATGCATTGACATTACAAATAAATATTTATTTACTAATCTTGATCATCTGTTTTTAGGTGGTTTGCGGATAACCCCCAGTGGCTGTGCATGCTACCATCCAGATTCAGAAACATCCTCCAAGCCACTCTCACTTACAAAAATGCTATATACAAATCCATCATGCATGAGCTGAGATGGACTGTGAAGTCTCCAGGTGATATGGCAAACCAGGTAAGGACACTGCTTCCTTTGGTGACTACAGCAGTCCACATGGATGGTGTGGTATGTCCATTTCAGCATTATACCTCAAGGACTGCCTCCTGCATGAATTCCAGCAGCAAGTGGGAGATATTAATCTCCTCCTCCAGGGCAACTTTGGCCAGGACCTCAGATCGGACCACACCTGGAAGGTCTCCAGGAAGGTGACCTTAACATCAGGCACCATGTCATCATATACCGTGATGAACGAGAACTGGATGATCCTCTCCTGGGTGATGGACCAGTCCGAGAGCAAGGCATCACTGGAGCCTTCATATGAAGGACTGGCACAAAGATACACCACTGCTGGAGTACAAAAAGCCAGCTACCAGCGGATGAACAGGTATAAATTTGAATTTGAATTTATTTGTTTATAATGTCGTGGACAGTCCCCATTAATTAACTGTAAACAGTAAATGGAGCAGCTTTAGCCTACATGACTAATTTCCAGCTGTAGTCCCAGGCCAGTTGACAATAGGCTCCCTAAAATACATTAGTTAAAAAAATAATAAAATTACAGTTGCAGCAAGCACAAACAAATGGAGAAAGACATATAAACATATCAAGCACAATTGGAGCAACACAAACATGCGGGGAGACAAGACATGCAAGCACAAATGGCAGCAACATCAATGCAGTACATGAGATAAAACAGTACAAGGGGACAAGGGAACAGCAAATAGTCATAGCAGACATACAGACACAGCAACATACAGACATAATAGCATACAGACATAGTAGCATACAGACACAGCAGCATACAGGCACAGTAGCATCCAGACATTGAAACACACACGGACATATGCAGGTGGGTAGCAAAGATGGAGGTGTACATAACACACGTCACATCTGACAGAGATTACAAAAATGACATATCTTTCAGCCTCAACATTTTATTTCAATATATGAAAAGTGCGTCTGCTCCAATATATGAAAAGTGTGTCTGCTCTATACGGTCACAATACCTTTTTCACATGTTCTTTTTTTTTTATACATTTCTTTTCCATCAGGGACTGTTGTGCAGCATTCAGGATACAGGATCCCAAGCCAGATGAACACCTCTACTGGGACTCTTGGAAGATCACTGACTGTATAACTGCAGCCATCACAAATGGCAATTGTGCAAACAAATGTGCATCAAAGGAACACGTTCAACAAGCACATTGTTGTGAAGTTGAACTTGTTCCACTACATGTAGCAGTTCCGCAGGAGTACATACCGGAACACCATGCACTTTACAGCTCCTTCTACCAGTTCCTATCGCATGCATTTACTGTGGTGGACCAGCAGGTTCTGCAGACGCTGAAGGAGGCATATGTCTTCAGTGGAATTCTGCCAGCACAACATCACATCTGTGAGGGATGAAAATCCTACCCCCAGTGGCATTGGTAGAAAGGGTTGAGATTGTCCTTTGTCATTTCCACCTTGCCAAAGACCCCAACATCCTCCCTCTCTTTAAGGCATCCATGCTGAAGACCAGGAGAATCCAGCAGGTGCACATACTCACCAGTACTGGTACAGGGGCACACTCCAGCTGAACGTCCAGGCAGTGGGGGCTACACAGTGTTCAATCCGCTGCTTTTGGCAGACCTGAACACTGTGTCTGTGAGGGTTACCAGGCAAGCAAGGAATTCAACACTGCAAGTCTCAAAGACTGATACCGGAGAGAGATTTGGTCTGCGGTACCAGCCCGTTTGCCGTCCTGTGCCCGTTGACTGGGATAAACACAGGACTCTGAAACATAAGGACATGTCCCTGTTCATGACCCCACTGCCCGAGGCAGATCTAACCCGGACAGCCCCATCTCTTCTGCCACACCTGCCTACTCTGCGGCTCCAGCCTGCACCACCACACCAGCCTGCACCCTACCACACACAGTGTGGACAGAGTACTCTGAATAGCCTGAAATGGATACAGGAGACTCACTCACTGCTCAGGCCACTGCCATAGTTGTAATCGGTTGCCTCTGACTGAAGCTACTGTGGAGAACATGGTTGTCATTATGTTGCAAACACTGCAGCAGCAACAACAGCAGCAGCAGCCACCACAAAAAAGGACCAAAACATGCCTCACATGTAGCCAGCCTAAATCCCGTTATGAAAGTTATAGGTCCTCCATTATTTTTTTCGTTTTCTTTTTTCATCAAAGTGGACAGAGCAGGTACTTTTACTGCTCCATTAAAGTATTCAATACTTAGCAGGATGAGAGTCTTGCAAACCCCAAAATGAGTTTTGAAGAGTTTGTGTCAACACCATTATTCCTGAGAGAAATTGAGGCAACAAAACTCCAAGACAATAAATGAAACAAGGCCCCAATAACCCACATATTCATGCAGGCCTCCCTGGTGTGCCTGGCAAGTATATATACTGCCCAGCTAAGGTATTTTACCAAGCACAAGGCATGGCAAAGGAGATGACATGGAGTGAGATTCAGACCACTGCTGATATTTTTCGGATATTCCCCTTACAGAGAAATCTGTCTCCCAGTGGGATGAAGTGCTTATTACAACCTTGTAGGTTCTTTAGAAGCTGAACATACAAATAACGGGAATCCCAAGGTTACACAAAAGTGGTCTTTATTAATACAAGAACTACCCAAAGCGATAATAACTGAGGTAGGAGGTCCAGCTAAAAGGAGCAAAAGACAAGGTACACTGGACCAGCCACGCAATGGGCCGTTGAATCCAGGGCCACCTCCTAAACTATCAAAACCAGAGAAAAATAAACTAACAAATGAAGCCGCGAATAATGAGACTACCAAACCTCCAGCTGCAAAATAAATAAATATTTTAAAAAAGGAAGGGGGAATGGCAGTGCAAGTACGGTCATCTCAATGAAGTCGAGACAGAGCTGCTTTTATCACAAAATGTGAAATGCATTGAAATTACAAATAAATATTTATTTACTAATCTTGATCATCTGTTTTTAGGTGGCTTGCAGATAACCCCCAGTGGTTGTGCATGCTGCCATCCAGAATCAGAAACACCCTCCCAGCCACTCACTTAGAAAAAAAGCTATATGCAAATCCATCATGCATGAGCTGAGATGGACTGTGAAGTCTCCAGGTGATATGGCAAACCAGGTCATGTACATGCTCCACTTGAAGTAGGAGCAGGCACACCTCACCTACCTCCACAGTGTGGAAAATGTCAGAGATGTCGAGGCTGGAGTTCATGGACATCGGACCATCACCGGCTTTATTACGGGGGTAAGGAAGCCGCTCCCTTTGGTAGCTACAGGAGTCCACATGGATGCTGTGGTGTGTCCATGTCAGGATTATATCTATCTCACAGACTGCCTCCTGCATAAATTCCAGCAGCAAGAGGGAGATATTAATCTCCTCCTCCAGGGCAACTTTGGCCAGGACCTCAGATCGGACCACACCTGGAAGGTCTCCAGGAAGGTGACCTTAACATCAGGCACCATGTCATCATATACCATGATGAACCAAAACTGGATGATCCTCTCCTGGGTGATGGACCAGTCCGAGAGCAAGGCATCACTGGAGCCTTCATATGAAGGACTGGCACAAAGATACACCACTGCTGGAGTACAAAAAGCCAGCTACCAGCAGATGAACAGGTATAAAATTACATATCTTTAAGCCTCAACATTTTATTTCAATATATGAAAAGTGTGTCTGCTCTATAGGGTCACAATACCTTTTTCATATGTTCTTTTTTTTTTATACATTTCTTTTCCACCAGGGACTGTTGTGCAGCATTCAGGATACAGGATCCCAAGCCAGATGAACACCTCTACTGGGACTCTTGGAAGATCACTGACTGTATAACTGCAGCCACCACAAATGGCAATTGTGCAAACAAATGTGCATCAAAAGGAGCATGTTCAACAAGCACATTGTTGTGAAGTTGAACTTGTTCCACTACATGTAGCAGTTCCGCAGGAGTACATATCGGAACACCATGCACTTTACAGCTCCTTCTACCAGTTCCTATCGCATGCATTTACTGTGGTGGACCAGCAGGTTCTGCAGACGCTGAAGGAGGCATATGTCTTCAGTGGAATTCTGCCAGCAGAGCCTACAACAGCACATCTGTGAGGGATGAAAATCCTACCCCCAGTGGAATTGGTAGAAAGGGTTGAGATTGTCCTTTGTCATTTCCACCTTGCCAAAGACCCCAACATCCTCCCTCTCTTTAAGGCATCCATGCTGAAGACCAGGAGAATCCAGCAGGTGCACATACTCACCAGTACTGGTACAGGGGCACACTCCAGCTGAACGTCCAGGGAGTGGGGGCTACAGTGTTCAATCCGCTGCTTTTGGCAGACCTGAACGCTGTGTCTGTGAGGGTTACCGGGCAAGCAAGGAATTCAACACTGCAAGTCTCAAAGACTGATACCGGAGAGAGATTTGGTCTGCGGTACCAGCCCGTTTGCCGTCCTGTGCCCGTTGACTGGGATAAACACAGGACTCTGAAACATAAGGACATGTCCCTGTTCATGACCCCACTGCCCGAGGCAGATCTAACCCGGACAGCCCCATCTCTTCTGCCACACCTGCCTACTCTGCGGCTCCAGCCTGCACCACCACACCAGCCTGCACCCTACCACACACAGTGTGGACAGAGTACTCTGAATAGCCTGAAATGGATACAGGAGACTCACTCACTGCTCAGGCCACTGCCATAGTAGTAATCGGTTGCCTCTGACTGAAGCTACTGTGGAGAACATGGTTGTCATTATGTTGCAAACACTGCAGCAGCAACAACAGCAGCAGCAGCCACCACAAAAAAGGACCAAAACATGCCTCACATGTAGCCAGCCTAAATCCCGTTATGAAAGTTATAGGTCCTCCATTATTTTTTTCGTTTTCTTTTTTCATCAAAGTGGACAGAGCAGGTACTTTTACTGCTCCATTAAAGTATTCAATACTTAGCAGGATGAGAGTCTTGCAAACCCCAAAATGAGTTTTGAAGAGTTTGTGTCAACACCATTATTCCTGAGAGAAATTGAGGCAACAAAACTCCAAGACAATAAATGAAACAAGGCCCCAATAACCCACATATTCATGCAGGCCTCCCTGGTGTGCCTGGCAAGTATATATACTGCCCAGCTAAGGTATTTTACCAAGCACAAGGCATGGCAAAGGAGATGACATGGAGTGAGATTCAGACCACTGCTGATATTTTTCGGATATTCCCCTTACAGAGAAATCTGTCTCCCAGTGGGATGAAGTGCTTATTACAACCTTGTAGGTTCTTTAGAAGCTGAACATACAAATAACGGGAATCCCAAGGTTACACAAAAGTGGTCTTTATTAATACAAGAACTACCCAAAGCGATAATAACTGAGGTAGGAGGTCCAGCTAAAAGGAGCAAAAGACAAGGTACACTGGACCAGCCACGCAATGGGCCGTTGAATCCAGGGCCACCTCCTAAACTATCAAAACCAGAGAAAAATAAACTAACAAATGAAGCCGCGAATAATGAGACTACCAAACCTCCAGCTGCAAAATAAATAAATAAATAAATATTTTAAAAAAGGAAGGGGGAATGGCAGTGCAAGTACGGTCATCTCAATGAAGTCGAGACAGAGCTGCTTTTATCACAAAATGTGAAATGCATTGAAATTACAAATAAATATTTATTTACTAATCTTGATCATCTGTTTTTAGGTGGCTTGCAGATAACCCCCAGTGGTTGTGCATGCTGCCATCCAGAATCAGAAACACCCTCCCAGCCACTCACTTAGAAAAAAAGCTATATGCAAATCCATCATGCATGAGCTGAGATGGACTGTGAAGTCTCCAGGTGATATGGCAAACCAGGTCATGTACATGCTCCACTTGAAGTAGGAGCAGGCACACCTCACCTACCTCCACAGTGTGGAAAATGTCAGAGATGTCGAGGCTGGAGTTCATGGACATCGGACCATCACCGGCTTTATTACGGGGGTAAGGAAGCCGCTCCCTTTGGTAGCTACAGGAGTCCACATGGATGCTGTGGTGTGTCCATGTCAGGATTATATCTATCTCACAGACTGCCTCCTGCATGAATTCCAGCAGCAAGAGGGAGATATTAATCTCCTCCTCCAGGGCAACTTTGGCCAGGACCTCAGATCGGACCACACCTGGAAGGTCTCCAGGAAGGTGACCTTAACATCAGGCACCATGTCATCATATACCGTGATGAACCAAAACTGGATGATCCTCTCCTGGGTGATGGACCAGTCCGAGAGCAAGGCATCACTGGAGCCTTCATATGAAGGACTGGCACAAAGATACACCACTGCTGGAGTACAAAAAGCCAGCTACCAGCAGATGAACAGGTATAAAATTACATATCTTTAAGCCTCAACATTTTATTTCAATATATGAAAAGTGTGTCTGCTCTATAGGGTCACAATACCTTTTTCATATGTTCTTTTTTTTAAAAATACATTTCTTTTCCATCAGGGACTGTTGTGCAGCATTCAGGGTACAGGATCCCAAGCCAGATGAACACCTCTACTGGGACTCTTGGACGATCACTGACTGTATAACTGCAGCCACCACAAATGGCAATTGTGCAAACAAATGTACATCAAAGGAACACGTTCAACAAGCACATTGTTGTGAAGTTGAACTTGTTCCACTACATGTAGCAGTTCCGCAGGAGTACATACCGGAACACCATGCACTTTACAGCTCCTTCTACCAGTTCCTATCGCATGCATTTACTGTGGTGGACCAGCAGGTTCTGCAGACGCTGAAGGAGGCATATGTCTTCAGTGGAATTCTGCCAGCACAACATCACATCTGTGAGGGATGAAAATCCTACCCCCAGTGGCATTGGTAGAAAGGGTTGAGATTGTCCTTTGTCATTTCCACCTTGCCAAAGACCCCAACATCCTCCCTCTCTTTAAGGCATCCATGCTGAAGACCAGGAGAATCCAGCAGGTGCACATACTCACGGGCTGGCTGCCTCAGTGACCCAGAGCTGCTTTTGGCAGACCTGAATGCTGTGTCTGTGAGGGTTACCGGGCAAGCAAGGAATTCAACACTGCAAGTCTCGAAGACTGATACCGAAGAGAGATTTGGTCTGCGGTACCAGCCCGGTTGCCGTCCTGAGCCCGTTGACTGGGATAAACACAGGACTCTGAAACATAAGGACATGTCCATGTTTATGACCCCACTGCCCGAGGCAGATCTAACCCGGACAGCCCCATCTCTTCTGCCACACCTACCTACTCTGCTGCTCCAGCCTGCACCCCACCACACACAGTGTGGACAGAGTACTCTGATTCGCCTGAAATGGATACAGGAGACTCACTCACTGCTCAGGCCACTGCCTTAGTAGTAATCAGTTGCCTCTGACTGAAGCTACTGTGGAGAACATGGTTGTCTATGACTATGTTGCAAACACTGCAGCAGCAACAACAGCAAAATCAGATCGTACAAAAAGCCAGCTACCAGTGGATGGATAGGTATGAAATTAAGGATCTTTTTTGGATCATTTGTTGCATCGCAAAATCTACCTGCATTATATTAACCCAGTTAGACAAAGTCCAATTAATCCAAAACACCCCCTCCAAAACATAATACACATTCATTACAAAGTGATACACAAAACAAAACAAAAAGCTGGATGGACAACCACCATCTAAAGCTCAACCCAGGTAAGACTGAAATGATCTTCATTCCTGCTCCAACCTCTCCCCATCTGGATCTCTCCATTTCCCTAGGGGATACCGCAGTGATGGCATCACCCTGTGCAAGGAACCTTGGCATGGTTATGGACAACATACTGTCCCTCGCTGGTCCAACGGTGACCCGGTCATGCAGGTTCCTCCTATACAACATCCAGAGAATCTGCCCCTGCTCGACCCAGCTCCAAGCGATGGTTCTGACCCACCTGGACTACTGCAACTCTCTCCTGGCTGGCGTTCCAGAATCCGCCATCAGACCCCTCCAACTCATCCAGAATGCAGCAGATTGTCTGGTCTTCAACTTTCCCAAACACTCATGTCACCCCCCTGCTTACTTCCCTCCACTGGCTGCCTGTCACGGCTCACATCAAATTCAAAACATTAGCTTTCAGTAGCCTTCCAAGCAGTTAAGGGGTCAGCCCCAGCTTACCTCCAAAAGATCATCAGACCCTACATGCATGCCAGACTTCATTCAGCCACCACAGGACGCCTGGGGCCTCTCCCTCTCCGCACTTCCATCTCCTGCTCACGACAACTGTCTGTTCTGGCTCCACGGTGGTGGAACAAACTCCCTGTGGAGGTCAGAACAGCAGAATCTCTTACAACCTTCAAGCGCAGACTGAGGACACACCTCTTCAAGTGGCACCTCTCTCCCTCCCTACCTCCCTGTAAACCTTAAGTGTTGTCTTTACCCGTGTTATTACACCAGGATAATATCTTTTCTCGGTTTTGTTTGGCTCGGTAAGCCGTTTATTCATATATTTGTTTGGTGCAATATTTAAAAAAATAAAAATACAAATACAAAATTCTGATGATCAAATAGACCCTAGCCCTTATCTTTGTTAAATTGTACTTCCCTCTAGGGTCTTTCAGCGCACTTATCCCTGGTTACAAGTATGCACTTTACACTTTGTTGTATGTCACTCTGGATAAGAGCGTCTGCCAAATGCCATTAATGTAAAAAACGAAATCATAAAATCCCTATGAATAGCTATACTTGATGCAATATGGCAAAGGTAGGGCCTAGAGAAGACCACTGATGAGCTTGATCTGAGCCCAGTAGCTATTCTTCCTCCCGAGGAAATATAAAGAATTCCTACTCTCTGACCTAAAATCAAATCAAAAAGTGCACATAAAAGAAAAGTGAACACTACCTGTCTGTGGCAAAAGCCATACAAAAGCAATGAATACTAAAAACCAATCCATGTCTGTGAATGAATATGCAGCACAGATCAGAATCCCTTCTTCAGCTGCAACAGGTTTTATCCAGGGCCACAGGCAGGTGGAGGTAATCAGGTCATCAGCAGCTCATCAAGGTGGGCCTCCAAATCACCAGGGAGAGAGATAGGGAAACACAGGATCACAAGCAGGGGGTAGCAAAGTCACTATGCAACAGTCACATTTTATTGTAAAATAATTTTTGTTAGGTGTATTTTTGTAATTTCTTTTAGTTTAATCATCTGTATTTAGGTGTTTGTTGGGAGCGCTTAAGTCCAGCAGTGGCCAGACTGCAGTAATGTTGAGGAGGAAGTCATTCAAACCAATACAAAATAATTCAAAATGGCTAGGCTGGAAATTATGGACACCATACCATCAGTGACTCCAGTGGGCATACTGAAGCATCTCACTTTGGAGAGTATAGCGATGAAGATGTGTTCCGTGGTACATCGATATTGGCATACTACCTTACCGCCAGCCTCCTCCATGAGTTCCAACAGCAAGACAAAGCATGCAGGACGTATTGGTTTGCAGATAACCCCCAGTGGCTGTGCATGCTGCCATGCAGATTCAGAAACATCCTCCAAGCCACTCTCACTTACAACAAGGTTATATGCAAATACAGCATGCATGAGGACTGGGAAGTCTCCAGGTGATATGGCAAACCAGGTCATAGAGATGCTACACTTCAAATATGAGCAGGCACACCTGGCCCACCTCCACAGTGTGGAAAATGTCAGAAGGCGAAGCCGGAGTACGTGGACAACGGACCATCACTGGCTTTATTGGGGGGGGTAAGGAAGCTGCTCCCTTTGGTGGCTACAGTAGTCCACATGGATGGTGTGGTGTGTCCATTTCAGGATTCTACATCACAGACTGTCTCCTACATGAATTCCAGCAGTGAGAGGGAGATATTGATCTCCTCCTCCAGGGCACATTTGGCCAGGTCCTCAGATCTGATCTCACACGGAAGTTCGCCAGGAAGGTGATCTTGACATCAGGCACATATGTCCTCATATGCAGTGATGAGTGAGAACAGGATGATCCTCTCCTGGATGATGGTATGAAATTAAGGATCTTTCAGTCATTTGTTGCATCACAAAATTGACTTGCATTATATTAACCCAAGGGACAATCATTTAGACAAAGTCCAATGAATCCAAAACACCCCGTCCCAAACATAATATGCATTCATTACAAAGTCAGTCACCAGACCTTAACCCAATTGAGCATGCATTTCACCTCCTGAAGAAGATTGAAGGAAAAAGCCCCAGAACAAACAACTGAGAGAGGCTGCAGTAAAAGCATCACAAAAGAAGAATGCAACAGTTTGGTGATGTCCATGATTCACAGGCTTGATGCAGTTTTTGCAAGCAAGGGATAGGCTACCACATATTAAGAGAAGGTTGAGTGTCCTTTGGCATTTCCACCTTGCCAAGGACACCTACAACCTCCCTCTGTTTAGGCCATCCATGTTGAAGCCCTGGAGAATCCAGAAGGTGCACATTCTCTGTGACCTAGAGCTGGAGGTGCCCATCTGGATTCCTGTAAGAGGCACCTCTCAACAGCACAAGGGATAACGAGTGCTGCTGGCTGGAATTCCCAACAACTGATGGATCTCAAACAGCACGGTGTGGTTTTACCTGCCGTGTTCAAGGACTGTGTTTGAGACTTCTCCCCAAGGTAGATCTGGCCCACCTCCTCTGCTGCCACACACTGATTTCAGAGGATTATGCACTGCTCGATACAGATGACTCACTTCCTTTTACACAGCTCAGGTCACTGCTACAGCTGATTGTACATTTTAAAATATTTTAACAGTTTATTAAAAATATGCAAGTTAATTATTTTACATAATCATGATTAGTAATCCACATTTACTGTGCAAGACGTTTACTTTGTAGGTGTACCAAGATCTCTTCAGCTCCCTGTCTCTGCTTCACCATGAAGTGTACGCACAGGACTATTAACAACAAGCGGTTTGCTCTGGACCACAGCAGGTGGACACGGGTGATGCAGGCAAATGGTCTGCTCACCATGGTCAAAAAGACCTCCTGAAATTGGTGAATCATGACTATGCTGCAATGGTGTGCAAATCCCAAAAGCCTCCTGCACCCTACAACTAATGTGCACATATACAGGTGTGTCAGACACCTGGTTAAGCGTCAGAATACCAGCCCTTCAGCGGCTATAGCAGTGCTGACTATGTAGTGAACATACTAGTCATGCCTCTCCCCTCTGCAACTGTCAACCTGTCAGCAGTAACTGCTCCTTTGACTGAAGCTGCTGTGGAGACCACCATCCTGCAAAAGCAGAAGATTTTGTATTTATTTAGTTTAATCATGGTGGACAAGACATATACTTTTACTCTGATTAAGTATAGGGGGCCCTTCAAACTCCAAAATGAGCTGGACTTCATATATTGACACCTTTTTTCCAGAGGGAGTTGGAGGCAACAACACTCAAGAGTGCAAGAGAAGCACAGAAGTGGCAAAGGGATAGTTATGCTGATTTTGCATAGGAAACTTCTAAGATAGCCCACATATCCATACAGAATTATCAGGTGTTGCTTGAAAGTATATTGCCCTACTAAAGTATTTTCCAAATCTTTGTGATTACAATGAGACAAAATAAAGTGGAGTCAAAATGGCACAAGATAATGATGGTTTGTGTTTTTTCCCCTCAAAAGAAAAACAATGGTAATTTACTCCAAGGTTACAAATGGGTGTCAAATATCAGAAAGGGTCAATTTTCCCCATGGAATGACCCCATTTTTGTTTTAGTCATGTAAACTTTATTAAGTTAACACTATTTTTAGAACTGAGACTACATGCATGATATCTACGGCTATGATGACGCATTAGTATTACATGTTAAAGTTAGGTGCCAACAATGCAGGTTTGAAAAAGCTAACGAGGTTAAATATTATTGCTTGGTCAGAACACATCGGACATCGTCTCGGATTCTAGCATTACCTTTGTTTCGCCGAATTTCGTGGTTCTATCATCCCTTACCGTTGCCTCTGAATGGCGAAGTCGGGTTCCTTTTTCAAATTTGTTCGGGAATTTTCCCCCAACAAATGTAGTTAGTTGCATTTCGATATGTGCACAGACACATATTACAGTTAATTTCATCCCAGATTTGTTCTTGTTACACCAAGAACAGACATATCTCTATTCTAGCTGGACAGATTACATTTTAACATTATTCGTCGACAAATAAATGGCCATGAATGAAGCAATGTTTAAAAGGAAAATGGCTGGGGACGAGTTCGTTTGAGCAATGGGCTAATCACATTATCAGTTTCAGCCAATATCAGTCATAGACAGCATTTCCTACTGTTTCGGGCATTTTTGCAAACATTTTTTCTTCTTTTACAAAATTGCAACACAGGATTTTTTTCGTATCCTCACCCACCAGGGTCCAGGGTCGCTGTTACCTATCGAATACCTAAATTAACTAAATCGTCCGTCCGTTGGTTTGATTTTACAAGCGGGAAATTAATTAAACTCAGCATAAGTGATTCGTTTCAGTCATTGATTGGCGAAACGCAGTGGACCCCATGTGTATGCTGGTTTTCCTTCCAAACACAGTTACAATCCCGTAATTTTAACAAGCTGTTAAATTCTTTAGATTGTGTGCTTTTCATTAACATAAAATATAACATTATTTAACTGATAAAATGGACACGAACAAAACGAACAATTTGGTAGATAATGAAGCATTCAAAGACAAAGAAAATGATAACGAGCCAAACCTGTATCGTGAACAAAGTGAAACATAACCTAATTAGCCTATTGATTCCCCTAATTTGATCAGTTTACAAATTTTGTCACCGTTTTTATATAATTGTTAGCACAATAAGCACACTGTGAACATAGGCTTTTAATCGTGATGCCATACGTATTTCTGACATGACCTTGTTAAAGAGGTTAATAATTCCTCAAAACACGAAAAGCAGCACCTATTAACAGCTTGTCGAAATTCTATGATTGCAACTCTGGTTGGAACAAAAACCACCATACACATGGGGTCCCCAGGACTAGGGTTGGGAACCGGGCTAAACTCAGTGTTCTCAAGGCTGCTGATTAATAGAAAACCATTGCGGCCATCCAGGACTGGAATTTGACTGCGCCTTTCCACTGATTACGAATATGGCAGTTGGATTGCGCCCCCTGGTGTCGGTCGTTCAACGCTACTGAAATGGTCCATCCCAATTGAAAAAAATAGTATAACGTGGAAAATACATTATTTTAAATGTACATTTTAAGCGTACTTCATTTAAAGTATGCTTAAAATGTACTTTTTAAGAGTAGACTACCAAATATTTGTAATTCGTTTTTACTTCTGTATATTTATCACACAGTCTATATTTAGTGGTATTGTGGTACTTGACTTTACTTTAGTGCACTTAAAATAAGTGTACTAAATCCCATATACTTGTAGTACTCTTATATTGTGCTTAGAAAAAGTATACTTTTTTCATCCCTGGATAGCATGGATAGTATACTTTCTGGAAGTGCACTTTAACTTTTACTGATCTAAAAGTGGTACTTAAAAAAGCTACACGTTAGTCTACTTCGAGCAAGTAAAGTAAATCACATGTACTTATAGTGGTATTGTAGTATACTTATAAAAAGTATACCTTACTTTCATCCCTTGATATTATAAGTAACTTATGAAGGTGTGGTTTTAAGAAAGGGTTAATATTTCTAGGAATTGAGTGAAGATTGCGTCATTGCCAGTAGAGGGCGCATGCGCATTCTTTCTCCCATTTCTCTCAAACCGTTAGCTAATACAGATGAGGCGAGCGCGAGTTTGTGGAGGAGAGTTTGCGAATTTTGATGGTAAATGTTTTATACGTAATCCATTGAAATACTTTGTAATTTCGACGTAATCTATGTTAATAAGCATTGTTGTTGCTCCTTGCCACATTATTACGCCAATTAAGCGCCCAGTTCTTAATATTTTATCGTCTTTTATACGTCGAGTTAGGTTCTACAAATAGGGAGGACAACCGAAAAATTTATTTCCGGAAATCAACATGAATATTATGATTATTATCTCAGTTTAACCTTAAATTAACGTGTGGTGGACAATAATTCTGCTTGGGTTGAATTTTAATGTGACAAAATGACTGTTTTTGTGGCTTTTAAGCGCTCATTTTACCAGCATTCCATCAATGTTAAATGCTGGACCCCGACGGCACCGAAAAACAGGCAGATTTCACTGCCATTCCATTCTTTACGTATATGGAGCTCGAAAATGGTGACACAACAATAGCTTTTGCTGGTTTACTTCACGCGCTCATACATGGCAGTTGGTGGCAGTTCGAACTGTCAAAAGTGTGACTGGAGCCAGGTCAATATTTTTGCTGGGTACTCGGTATGTCCAGCCTTATAAGTCCAAAGTCCCTGGTTACTTTTTCATAGTTTCAATGGATTTTGACAATAGACATGTCAGACTTCAATCATGTTAACGCTCTCGAGCGTGCGTCAAAGTTTAGGTAGCAAATAACAGTGCTGTATCCTTCTGACGTCATTTACATAGCTACAGAACTGTCCGATCACGCCGAATCACTGATAGAAACAAGATGAATTAATGACGATTCAGAAAATGTATAACTTTTAAAGATTTAAATAAATCCTATGGTGGGACTTTTGCCATTTATGGACGGTACGACAGAAAATTCCGGTGCCGTCGAACTTAATCGAATGCTTTTATTTATATCGTTCGAATGACCAAGTGCCGTTAAAAAGCAAATTGTATGGCTTTGTGCTATTCGCGTATGCTAGCTACATCATGCTAACATCGTACAGGGACCAGTAAAGGCTTAGAACACACTAGCACTTAGTTATTGTAAGTTTGATCACCTCTACTGTAAAGTAAAAAAGTGGACAAATTACGTTTTCTGTGAGAAACCTATTGGCGAGCTCACGTGCACACACAGCGGTCTACATTCTAAAGCTCCACTTTGCCCTCCCTACTACAAAGCACATGTTTTGTTAGCATGTTGCTAATTTAGCGATTTTGAATAGGAATGTTAAAAGTGACTCGATTAATATAATAATGAAAACCAGTCGGGAGTATTGTTAAATAATGATTTAGTGTTTACTTACTATATTCTTTATATTTAGGTGAAAATACATGTTATATGCTTGTACCAGTATAACTTAAACTGCTTTGTGTTAGCTAACGTTAGCTAGCTAAACTTATGCTGAATTTAGTAGCAGTTTCTGGCAGGTAGCAAAAACGGGTCCTTGTTTTGTTGCAGAAATGTGGCTATTAATTAATATTTCTGTAAGTAAGAGTCAGAAAGTCGATGTTTCAAGTCAGTACTTAGGTTATTATTCCCTTATTTTTTTAGTGCAGCTCACTCAATTTATAGCAGTTTGGCCGGCTGGCTAACTTTTAAAGCTAGTACCAAGTTAGCTAACAACATACTAACGTTGGCTAAGTTAACACTTAGCTAGGCTATATAACTGTTTACACACAGTAGGGAGGACAACCGAAGAATTTATTTCCGGAAATCAACATGAATATTATGATTAAAATATCAGTTTAACCTTAAATTAACGTGTTGTGGACAATAATTCTGCTTCGGTGGAATTGTGATGTGATGAAATGACTTGTGTGGCCTTTAAGCGCTCATTTTACCAGCATTCCATCAATGTTAAATGCTGGACCCCGACCGCACTGAAAAACGCTAATTTCACTGACCATTCCATTGTTTACATTTATGGAGCTCCAAAATGGTGACGCAACAATAGCTTTTACTGGTTGACTTCACGCGCTCATACGTGGCAGTTGGTGGCAGTTAGAACTGTCAAACGTGTGACTAGCCAGGTCAATATTTTCGCTGGATACTCGGTATGTCCAGTCTTATAAGTCCAAAGTCCCTGGTTACTTTTTAATAGTTTCAATGGATTTTGACAATAGACATGTCCGGCTTCAATCATGTTAACGCTCTCGAGCGTGCGCCTACGCTTAAGTAGCAAATAACCGTGTTGTATCCTTCTAACGTAATTTACATAGCAACTGAACTCTCCGATCACGCGGAATCACCGATAGCGGCCAAGAAAAACTAATGACGATTCAGAAAATGTATAACTTTTAAAGGTTTAAAACAATCCTATGGTGGGACTTTTGCCATTTATGGACGGTGCGACGGAAATTTTCGGTGCCGTTGAACGTATTCGGATGCTTTTATTTATATCGTTTGAATGACCAAGTGCCGTTAAAAAGCAAATTGTATGGCTTTGTGCTATTCGCGTATGCTAGCTACATCATGCTAACATAATGGGACCAGTAAAGGCTTAGAACACGCTAGCACTTAGTGTAAGGTTGATCACCTCTACTGTGAAGTAAAAAAGTGGACAAATTACATTTTCCATGAGAAATGCATTGGTGAACTCACGTGCACATACAACGGTCTACATTCTAAAGCTCCACTTTGCCCTCCCTACACACAGATCTTAAGCTTTGTATTGTTTCACAATTTCTAGCTAGCTAGCCTTACCTATAGCCTTGGTTCAACTTAATTACTGTTTTGTGTAAGGTCGGACTATATTGAGAAGTTAAATAACAAAATGAGATATTATTACGCTAGCAACGGGAAGATAAGAAACTATTAGAAACATAATTTAAACTACTGTGTTACTAACTGCATTTGTACTGTTCTATGCAGATGCCTTTTTTCTTGGTTATGCGTGCATGGTTTAACCTCTGGATAAAGAAGGTAAGTCTACCAGTATGGAGTTACTTTTATCCCATTAACTTGTGAACTTAATACACAACTAGGTTAAATTACAAGTACATAACTTAATTTACAAACAAAAAACATGTACAAAACATGTACTAAAAAGTGCACAACTCAATTTACACAGAAAACGATTTAGCTTTGTGTATGCAATTCTTTTTACAACTGCACATTATGAGTACAAGTTTTTCTTGTTGGCAGTTATGTTATGGCTGAAGTGACATTTTCGATTTGTACTAAGGCTGACTTGTAAAATGGGTCAACCTTTTTCTCTGTCTTGAATCAATTTATTTGTAATGTATTAATGTGAAGTGCCAAATAAGTATATCCAGATGTATTTTATTACAAATTAATGGTGTCTCAATTAAGTACAATCAGTTACAATGTAAGGACACATTTGGCTGGTTTCACAGACACTGATTAAGTTTAGTCCTGGACTAAACTGAGTTTTGTCTGGGGAATGGCCATTAAAAAGATTTTGTCTCGGGCCAGGCATAATCTGTCTGCAAAACTGGCCGATTACATGCTACTTTAGGTAAAGTGCACTAAGCACAGAAATAGTTGGTTCAAGATGGTATGCTTCAAATTGACTTATCATTAGCACCCGGAAATACACTCACTGAGCACTTTTAGGAACACCGGTACACCTATTTATTCATGCAATTATCGAATCAGCCAATTGTGTGGCAGTGTCAACATGGAGGAAAATGTGGAATCCATGCCATGAAGAATTGAGGCTGTTTTGAGAGAAAAGGGAGGCCCTACTCAGCATTAGTGTTTTGAATAAAGTGCTCAGTAAGTATATGTTAAGGATACTTTATTTCACTTGGGTTTGCTATTGTACTTGCATAGCCGCAAAGCTTGCTCTATTTTGGAAGCTTTGTCTTTAGAAAAGGATATTCTGGCCTGTATGGGGATCGAACCACACACTAACCGACTGAGCGTCAACCAATTAATGCTGTCACTGCATTAATGCACAGTCAAAAAAACTATTTCCTTTCTTCTCACTAGTCCCCAATAGTCTATTGGGGACTAGTGAGAAGTCAATAATAGTCAATAGTCAATAATTTTCTGGTCGCCTTTCCCGAGAATAGATACTAGGATGTTAGTTGGAGTTTGCTCACTTTATTTTTATTTCTTGTAAAGTTTTGCACACATTAATTTGTCAATGGTCTTCTGTAAGAGATTAAGGTCAGCAAATTATTTGTTTACTCTAAGTAACAACAATGAAACGGCAATCATACTAACTGACATGCAGAGCGACAATAAATATATTAAAATTATATAATAAATTAAACTGGTAATATGTTTAAGGCATATTAAATATTCTGGATGAACACCAGTAATTATACATTGTCACGCTAATTATACAGTCTAAGTTATGTCCACAAACAGGCTAAAATGTAAAATAACCCTGAAACCACCTAGTAACACCATAGCAATCACCTGGTACACCCAAGCAACCATCTCAAAACACCTTAACCACTGAGTAACACCTTAGCAACCACTTAGTAACTTGAGAGCTACCATCTAGCAACACCCTAGCAACCACCTGATGAACCCTAGCAACAGCATTGCAACACCCTAGCAACCACCTGGTAGACTATAGGAACCATCTACTATCACCCTAGAAATCACATGAAAAACCATAGCAACACCCTAGCAATCACCTGGTACACAATAGCAACCATCTACTAACACCCTGGGAACCATATAGTAACACCATAGCAACCACCTTGTATACTCAAGCAACCAGCTAGCAACACCTTAACCACCAAGTAACACCTGAGCAGCCACCAAGCAACTTTGGAACTAGCTCCTAGAAATGCCCTATCAACGACCTGACCAAATAGCAACTCCCTAGCATCCACCTAGCGACACCTTGAACTCTGAGGAACAGTTTAAGAACCACCTAGCAGCGCCTTACTCTCTGAGGAACAGCTTAGCAAACACCTAGCTAACCCTAGTAACCACCCGCTAAGTCCTAGCAACCACATAGCAACACTCTAGCAACCACCTGGTAGATTGTAGGAACCATCTACTAGCACCCTAGCAACCACCTAACAACACCCTAGCAACCGGCTGATAAACCATAGCAACCAGATAGTAACACCTTAGTAACGACTTGGGACACAATAGCAATCATCTACTAACACCCTGAAACCACCTAGTAACACCATAGCAACCACCTGGTACACCCAGCAACCATCTAGAAACACCATAGCAAACACCAAAGATAAACCCTGGAAACCACAAAGCAACACCCTAGGGACCACCTGATGAACCCGAGCAACCACATTGCAACTCCCTAGTAACCACCAGGTACACTGTAGGAACCGTCGACTATCAATCTAGTATCTATCTAACTTTGAATTGGCCGGAAAATGAACCCGGGCCTATCACGTGGCAGGCGAGAATTCTACCACTGAACCACCAATGCTCACATGACTCATTTTTTTCTTCTTCTCTGAAAAAGAGGAATGTAATTAACTTGGAGGAACATCAAGTTCCTCTCCAAGGAATCGCCACCTTAACATGGTGGAGGGGTTTGTGTGTCCCGGTGATCCTGGGAGCTATGTTGTCGGGGGCACTAGCCTTAGCCCCCAGTAGGGTCTCCCAAGGCAAATTGGTCCCGGGGGAGGGACCAGACTTAAGAGCGATTCAAAGACTCCATGACACGGCCCAACAAGGACCAAGATACCTCGCCCAGAAAAGGGAAACCGGGGCCCCCTTCTGGCGCCAGACCCGGAGGGGAGCTCCTCGGCGAGCGTCTGGTGGCCGGGCCTTATCCTATGGGGCCCGGCCGGGCACAGCCCGAATTGGTCACGTGGGGTCGCCGCCCTGTGGGCTCACCACCTGCAGGGGTCGGCATCGAAGTCGGGTGCTTTGCCCAACGGGCAGTAGGCAAAGGCGGGGATCCGGGCGTGCTAATCCTCGGCGTCGCAGACTGGTTCTGGGGATGTGGAATGTCACCCCTCTGGTGGGGAAGGAACCAGAGCTAGTGCGGGAGGTGGAGCGGTACCAACTAGATATAGTTGGGCTCACCTACACGCACAACACTGGTTCTGGAACCAAACTCCTGGAGAGGGGCTGGACTCTGTTCTTTTCTGGAGTTGCTCAGGGTGAGAGGTGGCGGGCGGGTGTGGGTATACTCACAAGCCACCGGCTGAGCGCCACTGTGTTGGAGTTCCACCCGGGGAACGAGAGGGTCACCTCTCTGCGACTACGTGTTTCTGGGGGAAAGCTCTCCAAACGGTAGTTCAGAGTATCCGGCCTTCTTGGAGTCACTGGGCGGAATCCTGGAAAGGGTGCCACCCGGAGACTCCATAGTTCTGCTGGGCGACTTCAACGCTCACCTGGGCAATGATGGAGAAACCTGGAAGGGGGTGATTGGGAGGAATGGCCTGCCCGATCTTAACCTGAGCGGTGTCTTGTTATTGGACTTCTGTGCTGGTCATGGATTGTCGATAACAAACACCATGTTCGAGCATAGGGTTGCTCATAAGTGTACTTGGTACCAGAGCACCTTAGGCCAAAGATCGATGATCGACTTTGTGGTCGTATCATCAGACCTGCGGCCGTATGTCTTGGACACTCAGGTGAAGAGAGGAGCAGAGCTGTCAACTGATCACCACCTGGTGGTGAGTTGGATCAAGTGGCTGGGGAGGCTGCCAGACAGACCCGGTAAACCCAAACGTGTAGTGAGGGTGAACTGGGAACTTCTGGCAGAGGCCCCCATCCGCGAGGTCTTCAACTCCCACCTCCGGAGGAACTTCTCACGCATCCCGGGGGAGGCTGGGGACATGGGGTCTGAGTGGGCCATGTTCGAAGCCTCCATTGCAGAGGCGGCAAGCAGGAGCTGTGGCCAGAAGGTCATCGGTGCCTGTCGGGGCGGCAACCCAAGAACCCGCTGGTGGACACCAGTGGTGAGGGAGGTCGTCAAACTGAAGAAGGAGGCCTTTCGGGTTTGGCTGGCCCGGGGGTCCCCTGAAGCAGCAGACAGGTACCGGGTGGCCAGAAGGGCTGCGGCTTTGGCAGTCGCTGAAGCAAAAACCCAGGTATGGGAGGAGTTCAGGGAGGCTATGGAGAAGGACTTTCTGCTGGCTTCATCCGACCGTGACCTTCAGCATGCACTGGAGCGGTTTGCAGCCGAGTGTGAAGCGGCTGGGATGAGAGTCAGCACCTCCAAGTCCGAGGCCATGGTTCTCTGCCGGAAAACGGTGGATTGCTCCCTCCGGGTTGGAAACGAGTCATTGCCCCAAGTGAAGGAGTTCAACTATCTCGGGGTCTTGTTCACGAGTGAGGGTAGAAGGGAGTGTGAGATTGACAGGCGGATCGATGCAGCGTCAGCAGTAATGCGGGCGTTGCACCGGACCGTCGTGGTGAAGAGGGAGCTGAGCCGGAAGGCGAAGCTCTCGATTTACCGGTTGATCTACGTCCCAACCCTCACCTATGGTCACGAGCTTTGGGTAGTGACCGAAAGAACGAGATCGCGTATACAAGCGGCTGAAATTAGCTTCCTCCGTCGAGTGGCTGGGCTCAGCCTTAGAGATAGGGTGAGGAGCTCGGACATCCGGAGGGAGCCCGGAGTTGAGCCGCTGCTCCTTCGCGTTGAAAGGAGCCAATTGAGGTGGTTCGGGCATCTGATCAGGATGCCTCCTGGGCGCCTCCCTTTGGAGGTTTTCTGGGCTCGTCCACCTGGGCGGAGACCCCGAGGTAGACCCAGAGCCCGCTGGAGAGATTATATAGCTCTCCTGGCCTGGGAACGCCTCAGGATCCCCCAGTAGGAGCTGGAATGCGTTGCTGGGGAGAGGAACGCCTGGAATACCCAGCTTAGCCCACTGGCACTGCGACTTGACTCCACCGAGCAGCACCTTAACCTCTGAGGAACAGCTTAGCAACCACCTAGTTAACCTTAGTAACCACCCGCTAAATCCTAGCAACCACGTAGCAACACTCTAGCAACCACCTGGTAGACTGTAGGAGCCATCTACAAGCACCCTAGCAACTGTCTGATAAACCATAGCAACCACATAGTAACACCCTAGCAACCACTTGGGACACAATAACAATCATCTACTAACACCCTGAAACCACCTAGGAACACCATAGTAACCACCTGGTACACCCAAGCAACCATCTAGAAACACCTTATGTACTGAGGAACAGCTTAGAAACCACCTAGTAAGCCTTAGTAGCCACCTGCTAAATCCTAGAAACCACATAGCAACACTCTAGCAACCAACTGGTGGACTGTAGAAACCATCTACTAGCAGCCTTGCAACCACCTAACAACACCCTAGCAACCGCCTGATAAACCTTAGCAACCAGATAGTAACACTCTAGCAACCACTTGGGACACAATAGCAATCATCTATGAACACCCTGAAACCACCAAGTAACACCATAGCAGCCACCTGGTATACCCAATCAACCATCTAGAAACACCTTAACCACTGAGTACCACATTTGCAACCATCTAGAAACAGCTTAACCACTGAGTACCACATTTGCAACCATTTAGTATCTTGGGAGCTACCACCTAGGAACACCCTAGTAACCATCTGATAAACCCTAGCAACCACATTGCAACACTCTAGTAACCACCTGGTTCACTATAGGAACCATTTACTACCGATCTAGCAACCACATGATAAACCACAGAAACCACATAGCAACACTCTCGGAACCACCTGTTACACTTAAGCAACCATTTACTAACACTCTAGAAACCACCTAGTTAAACCCTAGCAACCACCTGACTAATCCTAGCAACCACCTAGTAACACCATAGCAAACACTTGGTAAACCCAAGCATCCATCTAGCAATACCTGAACCAGTGAGTAACACATTAGCTACCACCTAGTAACATGTTACCAACCACCTTGCAACACCCCAGCAACCACCTGATGAACCCTAGCAATCACATAGCAACACCCTAGCAGTCACCTGGTACACTCTAGCAGCTATCTGCTAACACTAGCAACCAATAATCCACACCTTATTAAAAACCTTTTACACCATAGCAACCACTTGTTATACCCTTGCAAGGGCTTAGCAACAACCGAGTAACCAAGTGTGACAAATTAGCATCCAACTAGCTAAACCCTAGGAGCCACCTGAGAACACCTTCACCACTGAGGAGCAGCTTTGGGACCACCTGGCAGCACCCTATTTACTACATTACAACCTTGCAGCACCTTAGCAACTGAGGTACAGCTTAGCAACCAACTAGTAGCACCTTATTTTTCGAGTGTAAAAGTGGACGTTGCATTGGCCGGGAATCGAACCCGGGCCTCCCGCGTGGCAGGCGAGAATTCTACCACTGAACCACCAATGCTCACATGACTCCTTTTTTTTTCTTCTCTGAAAAAGAAGAATGTAATTCACTCTGAGGAACATCTTCGCAACCATCCAGTAAACCCTAGAAACCACACAGAAACACCCTAGCAAGCAACTAGCAACTCCCTAGCATCCACCTAGCAACACATTGAACTCTGAGGAACAGTTTAAGAACCACCTAGCAGCGCCTTACCCTCTGAGGAACAGCTTAGCAAACACCTAGTTAACCCTAGTAACCACCCGCACAGTCCTAGGAACCACAGAGCAACACTCTAGCAACCACCTGGTAGATTGTAGGAACCATCTACTAGCACCCTAGCAACCACCTAACAACACCCTAGCAACCGGCTGATAAACCATAGCAACCAGATAGTAACACCCTTAGTAACCACTTGGGACACAATAGCAATCATCTACTAACACCCTGAAACCACCTAGTAACACCATAGCAACCACCTGGTACACCCAGCAACCATCTAGAAACAGCTTAACCACTGCGTACCACCTTTGCAACAACTTAGTAACTTGGGAGCTACCTCCTAGGAACACCCTAGTTACCACCTGGTTCACTATAGGAATCATCTCCTACCAATCTAGCAACCACATGATAAACCATAGCAACCACATAGCAACACTCTAGGAACCACCTGTTATACATAAGCAACCATTTACTAACATCCTAGAAACTACCTAGTTAAACCCTAGCAACCACCTGACTAATCCTAGCAACCAGCTAGTAACACCATAGCAAACACTTGGTACACCCAAGCATCCATCTAGCAATACCTGAACCAGCGAGTAACACATTAGCTACCGCCTAGTAACATGTTACCAACCACCCTGCAACACCCCAGCAACCACCTGATGAACCCAAGCAACCACATAGCAACACCCTAGCAGTCACCTGGTACACTCTAGCAGCCATCTGCTAACACTAGCTACCAATAATCCACACCTTATTAAAAACCTTTTACACCATAGCAACCACTTGTTATACCCTTGCAAGGGCTTAGCAACAACCGAGTAACCAAGTGTGACGAATTAGCATCCAACTAGCTAAACCCTAGGAGCCACCTGAGAACACCTTCACCACTGAGGAGCAGCTTTGGGACCACCTGGCAGCACCCTATTTACTACATTACAACCTTGCAGCACCTTAGCAACTGAGGTACAGCTTAGCAACCAACTAGTAGCACCTTATTTTTCGAGTGTAAAAGTGGACGTTGCATTGGCCGGGAATCGAACCCGGGCCTCCCGCGTGGCAGGCGAGAATTCTACCACTGAACCACCAATGCTCACATGACTCCTTTTTTTTTTCTTCTCTGAAAAAGAGGAATGTAATTAACTTGGAGGAACATCTTCGCAACCATCCAGTAAACCCTAGAAACCACATAGAAACACCTTAGCAAGCAACTAGCAAGCAACTAGCAACTCCCTAGCATCCACCTAGCAACACCTTGAACTCTGAGGAACAGTTTAAGAACCACCTAGCAGCGCCTTACCCTCTGAGGAACAGCTTAGCAAACACCTAGCTAACCCTAGTAACCACCCGCTAAGTCCTAGCAACCACATAGCAACACTCTAGCAACCACCTGGTAGATTGTAGGAACCATCTACTAGCACCCTAGCAACCACCTAACAACACCCTAGCAACCGGCTGATAAACCATAGCAACCAGATAGTAACACCTTAATAACGACTTGGGACACAATAGCAATCATCTACTAACACCCTGAAACTACCTAGTAACACCATAGCAACCACCTGGTACACCCAGCAACCATCTAGAAACACCATAGCAAACACCATAGGTAAACCCTGGAAACCACAAAGCAACACCCTAGGGACCACCTGATGAACCCGAGCAACCACATTGCAACTCCCTAGTAACCACCAGGTGCACTGTAGTAACCTGTAGCACTGTAGCAATCTAGTATCTATCTAACTTTGAATTGGCCGGAAATCGAACCCGCGCCTATCACGTGGCAGGCGAGAATTCTACCACTGAACCACCAATGCTCACATGACTCATTTTTTTCTTCTTCTCTGAAAAAGAGGAATGTAATTAACTTGGAGGAACATCAAGTTCCTCTCCAAGGAATCGCCACCTTAACATGGTGGAGGGGTTTGTGTGTCCCGGTGATCCTGGGAGCTATGTTGTCGGGGGCACTAGCCTTAGCCCCCAGTAGGGTCTCCCAAGGCAAATTGGTCCCGGGGGAGGGACCAGACTTAAGAGCGATTCAAAGACTCCATGACACGACCCAACAAGGACCAAGATACCTCGCCCGGAAAACCGGGGCCCCCTTCTGGCGCCAGACCCGGGAGGGGAGCTCCTCGGCGAGCGTCTGGTGGCCGGGCCTTATCCTATGGGGCCCGGCCGGGCACAGCCCGAATTGGTCACGTGGGGTCGCCGCCCTGTGGGCTCACCACCTGCAGGGGTCGGCATCGAAGTCGGGTGCTTTGCCCAACGGGCAGTAGGCAAAGGCGGGGATCCGGGCGTGCTAATCCTCGGCGTCGCAGACTGGTTCTGGGGATGTGGAATGTCACCCCTCTGGTGGGGAAGGAACCAGAGCTAGTGCGGGAGGTGGAGCGGTACCAACTAGATATAGTTGGGCTCACCTACACGCACAACACTGGTTCTGGAACCAAACTCCTGGAGAGGGGCTGGACTCTGTTCTTTTCTGGAGTTGCTCAGGGTGAGAGGCGGCGGGCGGGTGTGGGTATACTCACAAGCCACCGGCTGAGCGCCACTGTGTTGGAGTTCCACCCGGGGAACGAGAGGGTCACCTCTCTGCGACTACGTGTTTCTGGGGGAAAGCTCTCCAAACGGTAGTTCAGAGTATCCGGCCTTCTTGGAGTCACTGGGCGGAATCCTGGAAAGGGTGCCACCCGGAGACTCCATAGTTCTGCTGGGCGACTTCAACGCTCACCTGGGCAATGATGGAGAAACCTGGAAGGGGGTGATTGGGAGGAATGGCCTGCCCGATCTTAACCTGAGCGGTGTCTTGTTATTGGACTTCTGTGCTGGTCATGGATTGTCGATAACAAACACCATGTTCGAGCATAGGGTTGCTCATAAGTGTACTTGGTACCAGAGCACCTTAGGCCAAAGATCGATGATCGACTTTGTGGTCGTATCATCAGACCTGCGGCCGTATGTCTTGGACACTCAGGTGAAGAGAGGAGCAGAGCTGTCAACTGATCACCACCTGGTGGTGAGTTGGATCAAGTGGCTGGGGAGGCTGCCAGACAGACCCGGTAAACCCAAACGTGTAGTGAGGGTGAACTGGGAACTTCTGGCAGAGGCCCCCATCCGCGAGGTCTTCAACTCCCACCTCCGGAGGAACTTCTCACGCATCCCGGGGGAGGCTGGGGACATGGGGTCTGAGTGGGCCATGTTCGAAGCCTCCATTGCAGAGGCGGCAAGCAGGAGCTGTGGCCAGAAGGTCATCGGTGCCTGTCGGGGCGGCAACCCAAGAACCCGCTGGTGGACACCAGTGGTGAGGGAGGTCGTCAAACTGAAGAAGGAGGCCTTTCGGGTTTGGCTGGCCCGGGGGTCCCCTGAAGCAGCAGACAGGTACCGGGTGGCCAGAAGGGCTGCGGCTTTGGCAGTCGCTGAAGCAAAAACCCAGGTATGGGAGGAGTTCAGGGAGGCTATGGAGAAGGACTTTCTGCTGGCTTCATCCGACCGTGACCTTCAGCATGCACTGGAGCGGTTTGCAGCCGAGTGTGAAGCGGCTGGGATGAGAGTCAGCACCTCCAAGTCCGAGGCCATGGTTCTCTGCCGGAAAACGGTGGATTGCTCCCTCCGGGTTGGAAACGAGTCATTGCCCCAAGTGAAGGAGTTCAACTATCTCGGGGTCTTGTTCACGAGTGAGGGTAGAAGGGAGTGTGAGATTGACAGGCGGATCGATGCAGCGTCAGCAGTAATGCGGGCGTTGCACCGGACCGTCGTGGTGAAGAGGGAGCTGAGCCGGAAGGCGAAGCTCTCGATTTACCGGTTGATCTACGTCCCAACCCTCACCTATGGTCACGAGCTTTGGGTAGTGACCGAAAGAACGAGATCGCGTATACAAGCGGCTGAAATTAGCTTCCTCCGTCGAGTGGCTGGGCTCAGCCTTAGAGATAGGGTGAGGAGCTCGGACATCCGGAGGGAGCCCGGAGTTGAGCCGCTGCTCCTTCGCGTTGAAAGGAGCCAATTGAGGTGGTTCGGGCATCTGATCAGGATGCCTCCTGGGCGCCTCCCTTTGGAGGTTTTCTGGGCTCGTCCACCTGGGCGGAGACCCCGAGGTAGACCCAGAGCCCGCTGGAGAGATTATATAGCTCTCCTGGCCTGGGAACGCCTCAGGATCCCCCAGTAGGAGCTGGAATGCGTTGCTGGGGAGAGGAACGCCTGGAATACCCAGCTTAGCCCACTGGCACTGCGACTTGACTCCACCGAGCAGCACCTTAACCTCTGAGGAACAGCTTAGCAACCACCTAGTTAACCTTAGTAACCACCCGCTAAATCCTAGCAACCACGTAGCAACACTCTAGCAACCACCTGGTAGACTGTAGGAGCCATCTACAAGCACCCTAGCAACTGTCTGATAAACCATAGCAACCACATAGTAACACCCTAGCAACCACTTGGGACACAATAACAATCATCTACTAACACCCTGAAACCACCTAGGAACACCATAGTAACCACCTGGTACACCCAAGCAACCATCTAGAAACACCTTATGTACTGAGGAACAGCTTAGAAACCACCTAGTAAGCCTTAGTAGCCACCTGCTAAATCCTAGAAACCACATAGCAACACTCTAGCAACCAACTGGTGGACTGTAGAAACCATCTACTAGCAGCCTTGCAACCACCTAACAACACCCTAGCAACCGCCTGATAAACCTTAGCAACCAGATAGTAACACTCTAGCAACCACTTGGGACACAATAGCAATCATCTATGAACACCCTGAAACCACCAAGTAACACCATAGCAGCCACCTGGTATACCCAATCAACCATCTAGAAACACCTTAACCACTGAGTACCACATTTGCAACCATCTAGAAACAGCTTAACCACTGAGTACCACATTTGCAACCATTTAGTATCTTGGGAGCTACCACCTAGGAACACCCTAGTAACCATCTGATAAACCCTAGCAACCACATTGCAACACTCTAGTAACCACCTGGTTCACTATAGGAACCATTTACTACCGATCTAGCAACCACATGATAAACCACAGAAACCACATAGCAACACTCTCGGAACCACCTGTTACACTTAAGCAACCATTTACTAACACTCTAGAAACCACCTAGTTAAACCCTAGCAACCACCTGACTAATCCTAGCAACCACCTAGTAACACCATAGCAAACACTTGGTAAACCCAAGCATCCATCTAGCAATACCTGAACCAGTGAGTAACACATTAGCTACCACCTAGTAACATGTTACCAACCACCTTGCAACACCCCAGCAACCACCTGATGAACCCTAGCAATCACATAGCAACACCCTAGCAGTCACCTGGTACACTCTAGCAGCTATCTGCTAACACTAGCAACCAATAATCCACACCTTATTAAAAACCTTTTACACCATAGCAACCACTTGTTATACCCTTGCAAGGGCTTAGCAACAACCGAGTAACCAAGTGTGACAAATTAGCATCCAACTAGCTAAACCCTAGGAGCCACCTGAGAACACCTTCACCACTGAGGAGCAGCTTTGGGACCACCTGGCAGCACCCTATTTACTACATTACAACCTTGCAGCACCTTAGCAACTGAGGTACAGCTTAGCAACCAACTAGTAGCACCTTATTTTTCGAGTGTAAAAGTGGACGTTGCATTGGCCGGGAATCGAACCCGGGCCTCCCGCGTGGCAGGCGAGAATTCTACCACTGAACCACCAATGCTCACATGACTCCTTTTTTTTTCTTCTCTGAAAAAGAAGAATGTAATTCACTCTGAGGAACATCTTCGCAACCATCCAGTAAACCCTAGAAACCACACAGAAACACCCTAGCAAGCAACTAGCAACTCCCTAGCATCCACCTAGCAACACATTGAACTCTGAGGAACAGTTTAAGAACCACCTAGCAGCGCCTTACCCTCTGAGGAACAGCTTAGCAAACACCTAGTTAACCCTAGTAACCACCCGCACAGTCCTAGGAACCACAGAGCAACACTCTAGCAACCACCTGGTAGATTGTAGGAACCATCTACTAGCACCCTAGCAACCACCTAACAACACCCTAGCAACCGGCTGATAAACCATAGCAACCAGATAGTAACACCCTTAGTAACCACTTGGGACACAATAGCAATCATCTACTAACACCCTGAAACCACCTAGTAACACCATAGCAACCACCTGGTACACCCAGCAACCATCTAGAAACAGCTTAACCACTGCGTACCACCTTTGCAACAACTTAGTAACTTGGGAGCTACCTCCTAGGAACACCCTAGTTACCACCTGGTTCACTATAGGAATCATCTCCTACCAATCTAGCAACCACATGATAAACCATAGCAACCACATAGCAACACTCTAGGAACCACCTGTTATACATAAGCAACCATTTACTAACATCCTAGAAACTACCTAGTTAAACCCTAGCAACCACCTGACTAATCCTAGCAACCAGCTAGTAACACCATAGCAAACACTTGGTACACCCAAGCATCCATCTAGCAATACCTGAACCAGCGAGTAACACATTAGCTACCGCCTAGTAACATGTTACCAACCACCCTGCAACACCCCAGCAACCACCTGATGAACCCAAGCAACCACATAGCAACACCCTAGCAGTCACCTGGTACACTCTAGCAGCCATCTGCTAACACTAGCTACCAATAATCCACACCTTATTAAAAACCTTTTACACCATAGCAACCACTTGTTATACCCTTGCAAGGGCTTAGCAACAACCGAGTAACCAAGTGTGACGAATTAGCATCCAACTAGCTAAACCCTAGGAGCCACCTGAGAACACCTTCACCACTGAGGAGCAGCTTTGGGACCACCTGGCAGCACCCTATTTACTACATTACAACCTTGCAGCACCTTAGCAACTGAGGTACAGCTTAGCAACCAACTAGTAGCACCTTATTTTTCGAGTGTAAAAGTGGACGTTGCATTGGCCGGGAATCGAACCCGGGCCTCCCGCGTGGCAGGCGAGAATTCTACCACTGAACCACCAATGCTCACATGACTCCTTTTTTTTTTCTTCTCTGAAAAAGAGGAATGTAATTAACTTGGAGGAACATCTTCGCAACCATCCAGTAAACCCTAGAAACCACATAGAAACACCTTAGCAAGCAACTAGCAAGCAACTAGCAACTCCCTAGCATCCACCTAGCAACACCTTGAACTCTGAGGAACAGTTTAAGAACCACCTAGCAGCGCCTTACCCTCTGAGGAACAGCTTAGCAAACACCTAGCTAACCCTAGTAACCACCCGCTAAGTCCTAGCAACCACATAGCAACACTCTAGCAACCACCTGGTAGATTGTAGGAACCATCTACTAGCACCCTAGCAACCACCTAACAACACCCTAGCAACCGGCTGATAAACCATAGCAACCAGATAGTAACACCTTAATAACGACTTGGGACACAATAGCAATCATCTACTAACACCCTGAAACTACCTAGTAACACCATAGCAACCACCTGGTACACCCAGCAACCATCTAGAAACACCATAGCAAACACCATAGGTAAACCCTGGAAACCACAAAGCAACACCCTAGGGACCACCTGATGAACCCGAGCAACCACATTGCAACTCCCTAGTAACCACCAGGTGCACTGTAGTAACCTGTAGCACTGTAGCAATCTAGTATCTATCTAACTTTGAATTGGCCGGAAATCGAACCCGCGCCTATCACGTGGCAGGCGAGAATTCTACCACTGAACCACCAATGCTCACATGACTCATTTTTTTCTTCTTCTCTGAAAAAGAGGAATGTAATTAACTTGGAGGAACATCAAGTTCCTCTCCAAGGAATCGCCACCTTAACATGGTGGAGGGGTTTGTGTGTCCCGGTGATCCTGGGAGCTATGTTGTCGGGGGCACTAGCCTTAGCCCCCAGTAGGGTCTCCCAAGGCAAATTGGTCCCGGGGGAGGGACCAGACTTAAGAGCGATTCAAAGACTCCATGACACGACCCAACAAGGACCAAGATACCTCGCCCGGAAAACCGGGGCCCCCTTCTGGCGCCAGACCCGGGAGGGGAGCTCCTCGGCGAGCGTCTGGTGGCCGGGCCTTATCCTATGGGGCCCGGCCGGGCACAGCCCGAATTGGTCACGTGGGGTCGCCGCCCTGTGGGCTCACCACCTGCAGGGGTCGGCATCGAAGTCGGGTGCTTTGCCCAACGGGCAGTAGGCAAAGGCGGGGATCCGGGCGTGCTAATCCTCGGCGTCGCAGACTGGTTCTGGGGATGTGGAATGTCACCCCTCTGGTGGGGAAGGAACCAGAGCTAGTGCGGGAGGTGGAGCGGTACCAACTAGATATAGTTGGGCTCACCTACACGCACAACACTGGTTCTGGAACCAAACTCCTGGAGAGGGGCTGGACTCTGTTCTTTTCTGGAGTTGCTCAGGGTGAGAGGCGGCGGGCGGGTGTGGGTATACTCACAAGCCACCGGCTGAGCGCCACTGTGTTGGAGTTCCACCCGGGGAACGAGAGGGTCACCTCTCTGCGACTACGTGTTTCTGGGGGAAAGCTCTCCAAACGGTAGTTCAGAGTATCCGGCCTTCTTGGAGTCACTGGGCGGAATCCTGGAAAGGGTGCCACCCGGAGACTCCATAGTTCTGCTGGGCGACTTCAACGCTCACCTGGGCAATGATGGAGAAACCTGGAAGGGGGTGATTGGGAGGAATGGCCTGCCCGATCTTAACCTGAGCGGTGTCTTGTTATTGGACTTCTGTGCTGGTCATGGATTGTCGATAACAAACACCATGTTCGAGCATAGGGTTGCTCATAAGTGTACTTGGTACCAGAGCACCTTAGGCCAAAGATCGATGATCGACTTTGTGGTCGTATCATCAGACCTGCGGCCGTATGTCTTGGACACTCAGGTGAAGAGAGGAGCAGAGCTGTCAACTGATCACCACCTGGTGGTGAGTTGGATCAAGTGGCTGGGGAGGCTGCCAGACAGACCCGGTAAACCCAAACGTGTAGTGAGGGTGAACTGGGAACTTCTGGCAGAGGCCCCCATCCGCGAGGTCTTCAACTCCCACCTCCGGAGGAACTTCTCACGCATCCCGGGGGAGGCTGGGGACATGGGGTCTGAGTGGGCCATGTTCAAAGCCTCCATTGCAGAGGCGGCAAGCAGGAGCTGTGCCAGAAGGTCATCGGTGCCTGTCGGGGCGGCAACCCAAGAACCCGCTGGTGGACACCAGTGGTGAGGGAGGTCGTCAAACTGAAGAAGGAGGCCTTTCGGGTTTGGCTGGCCCGGGGGTCCCCTGAAGCAGCAGACAGGTACCGGGTGGCCAGAAGGGCTGCGGCTTTGGCAGTCGCTGAAGCAAAAACCCAGGTATGGGAGGAGTTCAGGGAGGCTATGGAGAAGGACTTTCTGCTGGCTTCATCCAACCGTGACCTTCAGCATGCACTGGAGCGGTTTGCAGCCGAGTGTGAAGCGGCTGGGATGAGAGTCAGCACCTCCAAGTCCGAGGCCATGGTTCTCTGCCGGAAAACGGTGGATTGCTCCCTCCGGGTTGGAAACGAGTCATTGCCCCAAGTGAAGGAGTTCAACTATCTCGGGGTCTTGTTCACGAGTGAGGGTAGAAGGGAGTGTGAGATTGACAGGCGGATCGATGCAGCGTCAGCAGTAATGCGGGCGTTGCACCGGACCGTCGTGGTGAAGAGGGAGCTGAGCCGGAAGGCGAAGCTCTCGATTTACCGGTTGATCTACGTCCCAACCCTTACCTATGGTCACGAGCTTTGGGTAGTGACCGAAAGAACGAGATCGCGTATACAAGCGGCTGAAATTAGCTTCCTCCGTCGAGTGGCTGGGCTCAGCCTTAGAGATAGGGTGAGGAGCTCGGACATCCGGAGGGAGCCCGGAGTAGAGCCGCTGCTCCTTCGCGTTGAAAGGAGCCAATTGAGGTGGTTCGGGCATCTGATCAGGATGCCTCCTGGGCGCCTCCCTTTGGAGGTTTTCTGGGCTCGTCCACCTGGGCGGAGACCCCGAGGTAGACCCAGAGCCCGCTGGAGAGATTATATAGCTCTCCTGGCCTGGGAACGCCTCAGGATCCCCCAGTAGGAGCTGGAATGCGTTGCTGGGGAGAGGAACGCCTGGAATACCCAGCTTAGCCCACTGGCACTGCGACTTGACTCCACCGAGCAGCACCTTAACCTCTGAGGAACAGCTTAGCAACCACCTAGTTAACCTTAGTAACCACCCGCTAAATCCTAGCAACCACGTAGCAACACTCTAGCAACCACCTGGTAGACTGTAGGAGCCATCTACAAGCACCCTAGCAACTGTCTGATAAACCATAGCAACCACATAGTAACACCCTAGCAACCACTTGGGACACAATAACAATCATCTACTAACACCCTGAAACCACCTAGGAACACCATAGTAACCACCTGGTACACCCAAGCAACAATCTAGAAACACCTTATCTACTGAGGAACAGCTTAGAAACCACCTAGTAAGCCTTAGTAGCCACCTGCTAAATCCTAGAAACCACATAGCAACACTCTAGCAACCAACTGGTGGACTGTAGAAACCATCTACTAGCAGCCTTGCAACCACCTAACAACACCCTAGCAACCGCCTGATAAACCTTAGCAACCAGATAGTAACACTCTAGCAACCACTTGGGACACAATAGCAATCATCTATGAACACCCTGAAACCACCAAGTAACACCATAGCAGCCACCTGGTATACCCAATCAACCATCTAGAAACACCTTAACCACTGAGTACCACATTTGCAACCATCTAGAAACAGCTTAACCACTGAGTACCACATTTGCAACCATTTAGTATCTTGGGAGCTACCACCTAGGAACACCCTAGTAACCATCTGATAAACCCTAGCAACCACATTGCAACACTCTAGTAACCACCTGGTTCACTATAGGAACCATTTACTACCAATCTAGCAACCACATGATAAACCACAGAAACCACATAGCAACACTCTCGGAACCACCTGTTACACTTAAGCAACCATTTACTAACACTCTAGAAACCACCTAGTTAAACCCTAGCAACCACCTGACTAATCCTAGCAACCACCTAGTAACACCATAGCAAACACTTGGTAAACCCAAGCATCCATCTAGCAATACCTGAACCAGTGAGTAACACATTAGCTACCACCTAGTAACATGTTACCAACCACCTTGCAACACCCCAGCAACCACCTGATGAACCCTAGCAATCACATAGCAACACCCTAGCAGTCACCTGGTACACTCTAGCAGCTATCTGCTAACACTAGCTACCAATAATCCACACCTTATTAAAAACCTTTTACACCATAGCAACCACTTGTTATACCCTTGCAAGGGCTTAGCAACAACCGAGTAACCAAGTGTGACAAATTAGCATCCAACTAGCTAAACCCTAGGAGCCACCTGAGAACACCTTCACCACTGAGGAGCAGCTTTAGGACCACCTGGCAGCACCCTATTTACTACATTACAACCTTGCAGCACCTTAGCAACTGAGGTACAGCTTAGCAACCAACTAGTAGCACCTTATTTTTCGAGTGTAAAAGTGGACGTTGCATTGGCCGGGAATCGAACCCGGGCCTCCCGCGTGGCAGGCGAGAATTCTACCACTGAACCACCAATGCTCACATGACTCCTTTTTTTTTTTCTTCTCTGAAAAAGAAGAATGTAATTCACTCTGAGGAACATCTTCGCAACCATCCAGTAAACCCTAGAAACCACACAGAAACACCCTAGCAAGCAACTAGCAACTCCCTAGCATCCACCTAGCAACACCTTGAACTCTGAGGAACAGTTTAAGAACCACCTAGCAGCGCCTTACCCTCTGAGGAACAGCTTAGCAAACACCTAGTTAACCCTAGTAACCACCCGCTCAGTCCTAGGAACCACATAGCAGCACTCTAGCAACCACCTGGTAGATTGTAGGAACCATCTACTAGCACCCTAGCAACCACCTAACAACACCCTAGCAACCGGCTGATAAACCATAGCAACCAGATAGTAACACCCTTAGTAACCACTTGGGACACAATAGCAATCATCTACTAACACCCTGAAACCACCTAGTAACACCATAGCAACCACCTGGTACACCCAGCAACCATCTAGAAACAGCTTAACCACTGCGTACCACCTTTGCAACAACTTAGTAACTTGGGAGCTACCTCCTAGGAACACCCTAGTTACCACCTGGTTCACTATAGGAATCATCTCCAACCAATATAGCAACCACATGATAAACCATAGGAACCACATAGCAACACTCTAGGAACCACCTGTTATACATAAGCAACCATTTACTAACATCCTAGAAACTACCTAGTTAAACCCTAGCAACCACCTGACTAATCCTAGCAACCAGCTAGTAACACCATAGCAAACACTTGGTACACCCAAGCATCCATCTAGCAATACCTGAACCAGCGAGTAACACATTAGCTACCGCCTAGTAACATGTTACCAACCACCCTGCAACACCCTAGCAACCACCTGATGAACCCAAGCAACCACATAGCAACACCCTAGCAGTCACCTGGTACACTCTAGCAGCCATCTGCTATCACTAGCTACCAATAATCCACACCTTATTAAAAACCTTTTACACCATAGCAACCACTTGTTATACCCTTGCAAGGGCTTAGCAACAACCGAGTAACCAAGTGTGACAAATTAGCATCCAACTAGCTAAACCCTAGGAGCCACCTGAGAACACCTTCACCACTGAGGAGCAGCTTTGGGACCACCTGGCAGCACCCTATTTACTACATTACAACCTTGCAGCACCTTAGCAACTGAGGTACAGCTTAGCAACCAACTAGTAGCACCTCATTTTTCGAGTGTAAAAGTGGACGTTGCATTGGCCGGGAATCGAACCCGGGCCTCCCGCGTGGCAGGCGAGAATTCTACCACTGAACCACCAATGCTCACATGACTCCTTTTTTTTTTCTTCTCTGAAAAAGAGGAATGTAATTAACTTGGAGGAACATCTTCGCAACCATCCAGTAAACCCTAGAAACCACATAGAAACACCCTAGCAAGCAACTAGCAAGCAACTAGCAACTCCCTAGCATCCACCTAGCAACACCTTGAACTCTGAGGAACAGTTTAAGAACCACCTAGCAGCGCCTTACCCTCTGAGGAACAGCTTAGCAAACACCTAGTTAACCCTAGTAACCACCCGCTCAGTCCTAGGAACCACATAGCAGCACTCTAGCAACCACCTGGTAGATTGTAGGAACCATCTACTAGCACCCTAGCAACCACCTAACAACACCCTAGCAACCGGCTGATAAACCATAGCAACCAGATAGTAACACCCTTAGTAACCACTTGGGACACAATAGCAATCATCTACTAACACCCTGAAACCACCTAGTAACACCATAGCAACCACCTGGTACACCCAGCAACCATCTAGAAACAGCTTAACCACTGCGTACCACCTTTGCAACAACTTAGTAACTTGGGAGCTACCTCCTAGGAACACCCTAGTTACCACCTGGTTCACTATAGGAATCATCTCCAACCAATATAGCAACCACATGATAAACCATAGGAACCACATAGCAACACTCTAGGAACCACCTGTTATACATAAGCAACCATTTACTAACATCCTAGAAACTACCTAGTTAAACCCTAGCAACCACCTGACTAATCCTAGCAACCAGCTAGTAACACCATAGCAAACACTTGGTACACCCAAGCATCCATCTAGCAATACCTGAACCAGCGAGTAACACATTAGCTACCGCCTAGTAACATGTTACCAACCACCCTGCAACACCCTAGCAACCACCTGATGAACCCAAGCAACCACATAGCAACACCCTAGCAGTCACCTGGTACACTCTAGCAGCCATCTGCTATCACTAGCTACCAATAATCCACACCTTATTAAAAACCTTTTACACCATAGCAACCACTTGTTATACCCTTGCAAGGGCTTAGCAACAACCGAGTAACCAAGTGTGACAAATTAGCATCCAACTAGCTAAACCCTAGGAGCCACCTGAGAACACCTTCACCACTGAGGAGCAGCTTTGGGACCACCTGGCAGCACCCTATTTGCTACATTACAACCTTGCAGCACCTTAGCAACTGAGGTACAGCTTAGCAACCAACTAGTAGCACCTCATTTTTCGAGTGTAAAAGTGGACGTTGCATTGGCCGGGAATCGAACCCGGGCCTCCCGCGTGGCAGGCGAGAATTCTACCACTGAACCACCAATGCTCACATGACTCCTTTTTTTTTTCTTCTCTGAAAAAGAGGAATGTAATTAACTTGGAGGAACATCTTCGCAACCATCCAGTAAACCCTAGAAACCACATAGAAACACCCTAGCAAGCAACTAGCAACTCCCTAGCATCCACCTAGCAACACCTTGAACTCTGAGGAACAGTTTAAGAACCACCTAGCAGCGCCTTACCCTCTGAGGAACAGCTTAGCAAACACCTAGTTAACCCTAGTAACCACCCGCTCAGTCCTAGGAACCACATAGCAGCACTCTAGCAACCACCTGGTAGATTGTAGGAACCATCTACTAGCACCCTAGCAACCACCTAACAACACCCTAGCAACCGGCTGATAAACCATAGCAACCAGATAGTAACACCCTTAGTAACCACTTGGGACACAATAGCAATCATCTACTAACACCCTGAAACCACCTAGTAACCCCATAGCAACCACCTGGTACACCCAGCAACCATCTAGAAACAGCTTAACCACTGCGTACCACCTTTGCAACAACTTAGTAACTTGGGAGCTACCTCCTAGGAACACCCTAGTTACCACCTGGTTCACTATAGGAATCATCTCCAACCAATATAGCAACCACATGATAAACCATAGGAACCACATAGCAACACTCTAGGAACCACCTGTTATACATAAGCAACCATTTACTAACATCCTAGAAACTACCTAGTTAAACCCTAGCAACCACCTGACTAATCCTAGCAACCAGCTAGTAACACCATAGCAAACACTTGGTACACCCAAGCATCCATCTAGCAATACCTGAACCAGCGAGTAACACATTAGCTACCGCCTAGTAACATGTTACCAACCACCCTGCAACACCCTAGCAACCACCTGATGAACCCAAGCAACCACATAGCAACACCCTAGCAGTCACCTGGTACACTCTAGCAGCCATCTGCTATCACTAGCTACCAATAATCCACACCTTATTAAAAACCTTTTACACCATAGCAACCACTTGTTATACCCTTGCAAGGGCTTAGCAACAACCGAGTAACCAAGTGTGACAAATTAGCATCCAACTAGCTAAACCCTAGGAGCCACCTGAGAACACCTTCACCACTGAGGAGCAGCTTTGGGACCACCTGGCAGCACCCTATTTACTACATTACAACCTTGCAGCACCTTAGCAACTGAGGTACAGCTTAGCAACCAACTAGTAGCACCTCATTTTTCGAGTGTAAAAGTGGACGTTGCATTGGCCGGGAATCGAACCCGGGCCTCCCGCGTGGCAGGCGAGAATTCTACCACTGAACCACCAATGCTCACATGACTCCTTTTTTTTTTCTTCTCTGAAAAAGAGGAATGTAATTAACTTGGAGGAACATCTTCGCAACCATCCAGTAAACCCTAGAAACCACATAGAAACACCCTAGCAAGCAACTAGCAAGCAACTAGCAACTCCCTAGCATCCACCTAGCAACACCTTGAACTCTGAGGAACAGTTTAAGAACCACCTAGCAGCGCCTTACCCTCTGAGGAACAGCTTAGCAAACACCTAGTTAACCCTAGTAACCACCCGCTCAGTCCTAGGAACCACATAGCAGCACTCTAGCAACCACCTGGTAGATTGTAGGAACCATCTACTAGCACCCTAGCAACCACCTAACAACACCCTAGCAACCGGCTGATAAACCATAGCAACCAGATAGTAACACCCTTAGTAACCACTTGGGACACAATAGCAATCATCTACTAACACCCTGAAACCACCTAGTAACACCATAGCAACCACCTGGTACACCCAGCAACCATCTAGAAACAGCTTAACCACTGCGTACCACCTTTGCAACAACTTAGTAACTTGGGAGCTACCTCCTAGGAACACCCTAGTTACCACCTGGTTCACTATAGGAATCATCTCCAACCAATATAGCAACCACATGATAAACCATAGGAACCACATAGCAACACTCTAGGAACCACCTGTTATACATAAGCAACCATTTACTAACATCCTAGAAACTACCTAGTTAAACCCTAGCAACCACCTGACTAATCCTAGCAACCAGCTAGTAACACCATAGCAAACACTTGGTACACCCAAGCATCCATCTAGCAATACCTGAACCAGCGAGTAACACATTAGCTACCGCCTAGTAACATGTTACCAACCACCCTGCAACACCCTAGCAACCACCTGATGAACCCAAGCAACCACATAGCAACACCCTAGCAGTCACCTGGTACACTCTAGCAGCCATCTGCTATCACTAGCTACCAATAATCCACACCTTATTAAAAACCTTTTACACCATAGCAACCACTTGTTATACCCTTGCAAGGGCTTAGCAACAACCGAGTAACCAAGTGTGACAAATTAGCATCCAACTAGCTAAACCCTAGGAGCCACCTGAGAACACCTTCACCACTGAGGAGCAGCTTTGGGACCACCTGGCAGCACCCTATTTGCTACATTACAACCTTGCAGCACCTTAGCAACTGAGGTACAGCTTAGCAACCAACTAGTAGCACCTCATTTTTCGAGTGTAAAAGTGGACGTTGCATTGGCCGGGAATCGAACCCGGGCCTCCCGCGTGGCAGGCGAGAATTCTACCACTGAACCACCAATGCTCACATGACTCCTTTTTTTTTTCTTCTCTGAAAAAGAGGAATGTAATTAACTTGGAGGAACATCTTCGCAACCATCCAGTAAACCCTAGAAACCACATAGAAACACCCTAGCAAGCAACTAGCAACTCCCTAGCATCCACCTAGCAACACCTTGAACTCTGAGGAACAGTTTAAGAACCACCTAGCAGCGCCTTACCCTCTGAGGAACAGCTTAGCAAACACCTAGTTAACCCTAGTAACCACCCGCTCAGTCCTAGGAACCACATAGCAGCACTCTAGCAACCACCTGGTAGATTGTAGGAACCATCTACTAGCACCCTAGCAACCACCTAACAACACCCTAGCAACCGGCTGATAAACCATAGCAACCAGATAGTAACACCCTTAGTAACCACTTGGGACACAATAGCAATCATCTACTAACACCCTGAAACCACCTAGTAACCCCATAGCAACCACCTGGTACACCCAGCAACCATCTAGAAACAGCTTAACCACTGCGTACCACCTTTGCAACAACTTAGTAACTTGGGAGCTACCTCCTAGGAACACCCTAGTTACCACCTGGTTCACTATAGGAATCATCTCCAACCAATATAGCAACCACATGATAAACCATAGGAACCACATAGCAACACTCTAGGAACCACCTGTTATACATAAGCAACCATTTACTAACATCCTAGAAACTACCTAGTTAAACCCTAGCAACCACCTGACTAATCCTAGCAACCAGCTAGTAACACCATAGCAAACACTTGGTACACCCAAGCATCCATCTAGCAATACCTGAACCAGCGAGTAACACATTAGCTACCGCCTAGTCACATGTTACCAACCACCCTGCAACACCCTAGCAACCACCTGATGAACCCAAGCAACCACATAGCAACACCCTAGCAGTCACCTGGTACACTCTAGCAGCCATCTGCTATCACTAGCTACCAATAATCCACACCTTATTAAAAACCTTTTACACCATAGCAACCACTTGTTATACCCTTGCAAGGGCTTAGCAACAACCGAGTAACCAAGTGTGACAAATTAGCATCCAACTAGCTAAACCCTAGGAGCCACCTGAGAACACCTTCACCACTGAGGAGCAGCTTTGGGACCACCTGGCAGCACCCTATTTACTACATTACAACCTTGCAGCACCTTAGCAACTGAGGTACAGCTTAGCAACCAACTAGTAGCACCTCATTTTTCGAGTGTAAAAGTGGACGTTGCATTGGCCGGGAATCGAACCCGGGCCTCCCGCGTGGCAGGCGAGAATTCTACCACTGAACCACCAATGCTCACATGACTCCTTTTTTTTTTCTTCTCTGAAAAAGAGGAATGTAATTAACTTGGAGGAACATCTTCGCAACCATCCAGTAAACCCTAGAAACCACATAGAAACACCCTAGCAAGCAACTAGCAACTCCCTAGCATCCACCTAGCAACACCTTGAACTCTGAGGAACAGTTTAAGAACCACCTAGCAGCGCCTTACCCTCTGAGGAACAGCTTAGCAAACACCTAGTTAACCCTAGTAACCACCCGCTCAGTCCTAGGAACCACATAGCAGCACTCTAGCAACCACCTGGTAGATTGTAGGAACCATCTACTAGCACCCTAGCAACCACCTAACAACACCCTAGCAACCGGCTGATAAACCATAGCAACCAGATAGTAACACCCTTAGTAACCACTTGGGACACAATAGCAATCATCTACTAACACCCTGAAACCACCTAGTAACACCATAGCAACCACCTGGTACACCCAGCAACCATCTAGAAACAGCTTAACCACTGCGTACCACCTTTGCAACAACTTAGTAACTTGGGAGCTACCTCCTAGGAACACCCTAGTTACCACCTGGTTCACTATAGGAATCATCTCCAACCAATATAGCAACCACATGATAAACCATAGCAACCACATAGCAACACTCTAGGAACCACCTGTTATACATAAGCAACCATTTACTAACATCCTAGAAACTACCTAGTTAAACCCTAGCAACCACCTGACTAATCCTAGCAACCAGCTAGTAACACCATAGCAAACACTTGGTACACCCAAGCATCCATCTAGCAATACCTGAACCAGCGAGTAACACATTAGCTACCGCCTAGTCACATGTTACCAACCACCCTGCAACACCCTAGCAACCACCTGATGAACCCAAGCAACCACATAGCAACACCCTAGCAGTCACCTGGTACACTCTAGCAGCCATCTGCTATCACTAGCTACCAATAATCCACACCTTATTAAAAACCTTTTACACCATAGCAACCACTTGTTATACCCTTGCAAGGGCTTAGCAACAACCGAGTAACCAAGTGTGACAAATTAGCATCCAACTAGCTAAACCCTAGGAGCCACCTGAGAACACCTTCACCACTGAGGAGCAGCTTTGGGACCACCTGGCAGCACCCTATTTACTACATTACAACCTTGCAGCACCTTAGCAACTGAGGTACAGCTTAGCAACCAACTAGTAGCACCTCATTTTTCGAGTGTAAAAGTGGACGTTGCATTGGCCGGGAATCGAACCCGGGCCTCCCGCGTGGCAGGCGAGAATTCTACCACTGAACCACCAATGCTCACATGACTCCTTTTTTTTTTCTTCTCTGAAAAAGAGGAATGTAATTAACTTGGAGGAACATCTTCGCAACCATCCAGTAAACCCTAGAAACCACATAGAAACACCCTAGCAAGCAACTAGCAACTCCCTAGCATCCACCTAGCAACACCTTGAACTCTGAGGAACAGTTTAAGAACCACCTAGCAGCGCCTTACCCTCTGAGGAACAGCTTAGCAAACACCTAGTTAACCCTAGTAACCACCCGCTCAGTCCTAGGAACCACATAGCAGCACTCTAGCAACCACCTGGTAGATTGTAGGAACCATCTACTAGCACCCTAGCAACCACCTAACAACACCCTAGCAACCGGCTGATAAACCATAGCAACCAGATAGTAACACCCTTAGTAACCACTTGGGACACAATAGCAATCATCTACTAACACCCTGAAACCACCTAGTAACACCATAGCAACCACCTGGTACACCCAGCAACCATCTAGAAACAGCTTAACCACTGCGTACCACCTTTACAACAACTTAGTAACTTGGGAGCTACCTCCTAGGAACACCCTAGTTACCACCTGGTTCACTATAGGAATCATCTCCAACCAATATAGCAACCACATGATAAACCATAGGAACCACATAGCAACACTCTAGGAACCACCTGTTATACATAAGCAACCATTTACTAACATCCTAGAAACTACCTAGTTAAACCCTAGCAACCACCTGACTAATCCTAGCAACCAGCTAGTAACACCATAGCAAACACTTGGTACACCCAAGCATCCATCTAGCAATACCTGAACCAGCGAGTAACACATTAGCTACCGCCTAGTAACATGTTACCAACCACCCTGCAACACCCTAGCAACCACCTGATGAACCCAAGCAACCACATAGCAACACCCTAGCAGTCACCTGGTACACTCTAGCAGCCATCTGCTATCACTAGCTACCAATAATCCACACCTTATTAAAAACCTTTTACACCATAGCAACCACTTGTTATACCCTTGCAAGGGCTTAGCAACAACCGAGTAACCAAGTGTGACAAATTAGCATCCAACTAGCTAGACCCTAGGAGCCACCTGAGAACACCTTCACCACTGAGGAGCAGCTTTGGGACCACCTGGCAGCACCCTATTTACTACATTACAACCTTGCAGCACCTTAGCAACTGAGGTACAGCTTAGCAACCAACTAGTAGCACCTCATTTTTCGAGTGTAAAAGTGGACGTTGCATTGGCCGGGAATCGAACCCGGGCCTCCCGCGTGGCAGGCGAGAATTCTACCACTGAACCACCAATGCTCACATGACTCCTTTTTTTTTTCTTCTCTGAAAAAGAGGAATGTAATTAACTTGGAGGAACATCTTCGCAACCATCCAGTAAACCCTAGAAACCACATAGAAACACCCTAGCAAGCAACTAGCAACTCCATAGCATCCACCTAGCAACACCTTGAACTCTGAGGAACAGTTTAAGAACCACCTAGCAGCGCCTTACCCTCTGAGGAACAGCTTAGCAAACACCTAGTTAACCCTAGTAACCACCCGCTCAGTCCTAGGAACCACATAGCAGCACTCTAGCAACCACCTGGTAGATTGTAGGAACCATCTACTAGCACCCTAGCAACCACCTAACAACACCCTAGCAACCGGCTGATAAACCATAGCAACCAGATAGTAACACCCTTAGTAACCACTTGGGACACAATAGCAATCATCTACTAACACCCTGAAACCACCTAGTAACACCATAGCAACCACCTGGTACACCCAGCAACCATCTAGAAACAGCTTAACCACTGCGTACCACCTTTGCAACAACTTAGTAACTTGGGAGCTACCTCCTAGGAACACCCTAGTTACCACCTGGTTCACTATAGGAATCATCTCCAACCAATCTAGCAACCACAAGATAAACCATAGCAACCACATAGCAACACTCTAGGAACCACCTGTTATAGATAAGCAACCATTTACTAACATCCTAGAAACTACCTAGTTAAGCCCTAGCAACCACCTGACTAATCCTAGCAACCAGCTAGTAACACCATAGCAAACACTTGGTACACCCAAGCATCCATCTAGCAATACCTGAACCAGCGAGTAACACATTAGCTACCGCCTAGTAACATGTTACCAACCACCCTGCAACACCCCAGCAACCACCTGATGAACCCAAGCAACCACATAGCAACACCCTAGCAGTCACCTGGTACACTCTAGCAGCCATCTGCTAACACTAGCTACCAATAATCCACACCTTATTAAAAACCTTTTACACCATAGCAACCACTTGTTATACCCTTGCAAGGGCTTAGCAACAACCGAGTAACCAAGTGTGACAAATTAGCATCCAACTAGCTAAACCCTAGGAGCCACCTGAGAACACCTTCACCACTGAGGAGCAGCTTTGGGACCACCTGGCAGCACCCTATTTACTACATTACAACCTTGCAGCACCTTAGCAACTGAGGTACAGCTTAGCAACCAACTAGTAGCACCTCATTTTTCGAGTGTAAAAGTGGACGTTGCATTGGCCGGGAATCGAACCCGGGCCTCCCGCGTGGCAGGCGAGAATTCTACCACTGAACCACCAATGCTCACATGACTCCTTTTTTTTTTCTTCTCTGAAAAAGAGGAATGTAATTAACTTGGAGGAACATCTTCGCAACCATCCAGTAAACCCTAGAAACCACATAGAAACACCCTAGCAAGCAACTAGCAAGCAACTAGCAACTCCCTAGCATCCACCTAGCAACACCTTGAACTCTGAGGAACAGTTTAAGAACCACCTAGCAGCGCCTTACCCTCTGAGGAACAGCTTAGCAAACACCTAGTTAACCCTAGTAACCACCCGCTCAGTCCTAGGAACCACATAGCAGCACTCTAGCAACCACCTGGTAGATTGTAGGAACCATCTACTAGCACCCTAGCAACCACCTAACAACACCCTAGCAACCGGCTGATAAACCATAGCAACCAGATAGTAACACCTTAGTAACCACTTGGGACACAATAGCAATCATCTACTAACACCCTGAAACCACCTAGTAACACCATAGCAACCACCTGGTACACCCAGCAACCATCTAGAAACACCATAGCAAACATCATAGATAAACCCTGGAAACCACAAAGCAACACCCTAGGGACCACCTGATGAACCCGAGCAACCACATTGCAACTCCCTAGTAACCACCAGGTACACTGTAGGAACCGTCGACTATCAATCTAGTATCTATCTAACTTTGAATTGGCCGGAAATCGAACCCAGGCCTATCACGTGGCAGGCGAGAATTCTACCACTGAACCACCAATGCTCACATGACTCATTTTTTTCTTCTTCTCTGAAAAAGAGGAATGTAATTAACTTGGAGGAACATCAAGTTCCTCTTCAAGGAATCGCCACCTTAACATGGTGGAGGGGTTTGTGTGTCCCGGTGATCCTGGGAGCTATGTTGTCGGGGGCACTAGCCTTAGCCCCCAGTAGGGTCTCCCAAGGCAAATTGGTCCCGGGGGAGGGACCAGACTTAAGAGCGATTCAAAGACTCCATGACACGACCCAACAAGGACCAAGATACCTCGCCCGGAAAAGGGAAACCGGGGCCCCCTTCTGGCGCCAGACCCGGGAGGGGAGCTCCTCGGCGAGCGTCTGGTGGCCGGGCCTTATCCTATGGGGCCCGGCCGGGCACAGCCCGAATTGGTCACGTGGGGTCGCCGCCCTGTGGGCTCACCACCTGCAGGGGTCGGCATCGAAGTCGGGTGCTTTGCCCAACGGGCAGTAGGCAAAGGCGGGGATCCGGGCGTGCTAATCCTCGGCGTCGCAGACTGGTTCTGGGGATGTGGAATGTCACCCCTCTGGTGGGGAAGGAACCAGAGCTAGTGCGGGAGGTGGAGCGGTACCAACTAGATATAGTTGGGCTCACCTACACGCACAACACTGGTTCTGGAACCAAACTCCTGGAGAGGGGCTGGACTCTGTTCTTTTCTGGAGTTGCTCAGGGTGAGAGGCGGCGGGCGGGTGTGGGTATACTCACAAGCCACCGGCTGAGCGCCACTGTGTTGGAGTTCCACCCGGGGAACGAGAGGGTCACCTCTCTGCGACTACGTGTTTCTGGGGGAAAGCTCTCCAAACGGTAGTTCAGAGTATCCGGCCTTCTTGGAGTCACTGGGCGGAATCCTGGAAAGGGTGCCACCCGGAGACTCCATAGTTCTGCTGGGCGACTTCAACGCTCACCTGGGCAATGATGGAGAAACCTGGAAGGGGGTGATTGGGAGGAATGGCCTGCCCGATCTTAACCTGAGCGGTGTCTTGTTATTGGACTTCTGTGCTGGTCATGGATTGTCGATAACAAACACCATGTTCGAGCATAGGGTTGCTCATAAGTGTACTTGGTACCAGAGCACCTTAGGCCAAAGATCGATGATCGACTTTGTGGTCGTATCATCAGACCTGCAGCCGTATGTCTTGGACACTCAGGTAAAGAGAGGAGCAGAGCTGTCAACTGATCACCACCTGGTGGTGAGTTGGATCAAGTGGCTGGGGAGGCTGCCAGACAGACCCGGTAAACCCAAACGTGTAGTGAGGGTGAACTGGGAACTTCTGGCAGAGGCCCCCATCCGCGAGGTCTTCAACTCCCACCTCCGGAGGAACTTCTCACGCATCCCGGGGGAGGCTGGGGACATGGGGTCTGAGTGGGCCATGTTCGAAGCCTCCATTGCAGAGGCGGCAAGCAGGAGCTGTGCCAGAAGGTCATCGGTGCCTGTCGGGGCGGCAACCCAAGAACCCGCTGGTGGACACCAGTGGTGAGGGAGGTCGTCAAACTGAAGAAGGAGGCCTTTCGGGTTTGGCTGGCCCGGGGGTCCCCTGAAGCAGCAGACAGGTACCGGGTGGCCAGAAGGGCTGCGGCTTTGGCAGTCGCTGAAGCAAAAACCCAGGTATAGGAGGAGTTCAGGGAGGCTATGGAGAAGGACTTTCTGCTGGCTTCATCCAACCGTGACCTTCAGCATGCACTGGAGCGGTTTGCAGCCGAGTGTGAAGCGGCTGGGATGAGAGTCAGCACCTCCAAGTCCGAGGCCATGGTTCTCTGCCGGAAAACGGTGGATTGCTCCCTCCGGGTTGGAAACGAGTCATTGCCCCAAGTGAAGGAGTTCAACTATCTCGGGGTCTTGTTCACGAGTGAGGGTAGAAGGGAGTGTGAGATTGACAGGCGGATCGATGCAGCGTCAGCAGTAATGCGGGCGTTGCACCGGACCGTCGTGGTGAAGAGGGAGCTGAGCCGGAAGGCGAAGCTCTCGATTTACCGGTTGATCTACGTCCCAACCCTTACCTATGGTCACGAGCTTTGGGTAGTGACCGAAAGAACGAGATCGCGTATACAAGCGGCTGAAATTAGCTTCCTCCGTCGAGTGGCTGGGCTCAGCCTTAGAGATAGGGTGAGGAGCTCGGACATCCGGAGGGAGCCCGGAGTAGAGCCGCTGCTCCTTCGCGTTGAAAGGAGCCAATTGAGGTGGTTCGGGCATCTGATCAGGATGCCTCCTGGGCGCCTCCCTTTGGAGGTTTTCTGGGCTCGTCCACCTGGGCGGAGACCCCGAGGTAGACCCAGAGCCCGCTGGAGAGATTATATAGCTCTCCTGGCCTGGGAACGCCTCAGGATCCCCCAGTAGGAGCTGGAATGCGTTGCTGGGGAGAGGAACGCCTGGAATACCCAGCTTAGCCCACTGGCACTGCGACTTGACTCCACCGAGCAGCACCTTAACCTCTGAGGAACAGCTTAGCAACCACCTAGTTAACCTTAGTAACCACCCGCTAAATCCTAGCAACCACGTAGCAACACTCTAGCAACCACCTGGTAGACTGTAGGAGCCATCTACAAGCACCCTAGCAACTGTCTGATAAACCATAGCAACCACATAGTAACACCCTAGCAACCACTTGGGACACAATAACAATCATCTACTAACACCCTGAAACCACCTAGGAACACCATAGTAACCACCTGGTACACCCAAGCAACCATCTAGAAACACCTTATCTACTGAGGAACAGCTTAGAAACCACCTAGTAAGCCTTAGTAGCCACCTGCTAAATCCTAGAAACCACATAGCAACACTCTAGCAACCAACTGGTGGACTGTAGAAACCATCTACTAGCAGCCTTGCAACCACCTAACAACACCCTAGCAACCGCCTGATAAACCTTAGCAACCAGATAGTAACACTCTAGCAACCACTTGGGACACAATAGCAATCATCTATGAACACCCTGAAACCACCAAGTAACACCATAGCAGCCACCTGGTATACCCAATCAACCATCTAGAAACACCTTAACCACTGAGTACCACATTTGCAACCATCTAGAAACAGCTTAACCACTGAGTACCACATTTGCAACCATTTAGTATCTTGGGAGCTACCACCTAGGAACACCCTAGTAACCATCTGATAAACCCTAGCAACCACATTGCAACACTCTAGTAACCACCTGGTTCACTATAGGAACCATTTACTACCAATCTAGCAACCACATGATAAACCACAGAAACCACATAGCAACACTCTCGGAACCACCTGTTACACTTAAGCAACCATTTACTAACACTCTAGAAACCACCTAGTTAAACCCTAGCAACCACCTGACTAATCCTAGCAACCACCTAGTAACACCATAGCAAACACTTGGTAAACCCAAGCATCCATCTAGCAATACCTGAACCAGTGAGTAACACATTAGCTACCACCTAGTAACATGTTACCAACCACCTTGCAACACCCCAGCAACCACCTGATGAACCCTAGCAATCACATAGCAACACCCTAGCAGTCACCTGGTACACTCTAGCAGCTATCTGCTAACACTAGCTACCAATAATCCACACCTTATTAAAAACCTTTTACACCATAGCAACCACTTGTTATACCCTTGCAAGGGCTTAGCAACAACCGAGTAACCAAGTGTGACAAATTAGCATCCAACTAGCTAAACCCTAGGAGCCACCTGAGAACACCTTCACCACTGAGGAGCAGCTTTAGGACCACCTGGCAGCACCCTATTTACTACATTACAACCTTGCAGCACCTTAGCAACTGAGGTACAGCTTAGCAACCAACTAGTAGCACCTTATTTTTCGAGTGTAAGAGTGGACGTTGCATTGGCCGGGAATCGAACCCGGGCCTCCCGCGTGGCAGGCGAGAATTCTACCACTGAAACACCAATGCTCACATGACTCCTTTTTTTTTTTCTTCTCTGAAAAAGAAGAATGTAATTCACTCTGAGGAACATCTTCGCAACCATCCAGTAAACCCTAGAAACCACATAGAAACACCCTAGCAAGCAACTAGCAAGCAACTAGCAACTCCCTAGCATCCACCTAGCAACACCTTGAACTCTGAGGAACAGTTTAAGAACCACCTAGCAGCGCCTTACCCTCTGAGGAACAGCTTAGCAAACACCTAGTTAACCCTAGTAACCACCCGCTCAGTCCTAGGAACCACATAGCAGCACTCTAGCAACCACCTGGTAGATTGTAGGAACCATCTACTAGCACCCTAGCAACCACCTAACAACACCCTAGCAACCGGCTGATAAACCATAGCAACCAGATAGTAACACCCTTAGTAACCACTTGGGACACAATAGCAATCATCTACTAACACCCTGAAACCACCTAGTAACACCATAGCAACCACCTGGTACACCCAGCAACCATCTAGAAACAGCTTAACCACTGCGTACCACCTTTGCAACAACTTAGTAACTTGGGAGCTACCTCCTAGGAACACCCTAGTTACCACCTGGTTCACTATAGGAATCATCTCCAACCAATATAGCAACCACATGATAAACCATAGGAACCACATAGCAACACTCTAGGAACCACCTGTTATACATAAGCAACCATTTACTAACATCCTAGAAACTACCTAGTTAAACCCTAGCAACCACCTGACTAATCCTAGCAACCAGCTAGTAACACCATAGCAAACACTTGGTACACCCAAGCATCCATCTAGCAATACCTGAACCAGCGAGTAACACATTAGCTACCGCCTAGTCACATGTTACCAACCACCCTGCAACACCCTAGCAACCACCTGATGAACCCAAGCAACCACATAGCAACACCCTAGCAGTCACCTGGTACACTCTAGCAGCCATCTGCTATCACTAGCTACCAATAATCCACACCTTATTAAAAACCTTTTACACCATAGCAACCACTTGTTATACCCTTGCAAGGGCTTAGCAACAACCGAGTAACCAAGTGTGACAAATTAGCATCCAACTAGCTAAACCCTAGGAGCCACCTGAGAACACCTTCACCACTGAGGAGCAGCTTTGGGACCACCTGGCAGCACCCTATTTACTACATTACAACCTTGCAGCACCTTAGCAACTGAGGTACAGCTTAGCAACCAACTAGTAGCACCTCATTTTTCGAGTGTAAAAGTGGACGTTGCATTGGCCGGGAATCGAACCCGGGCCTCCCGCGTGGCAGGCGAGAATTCTACCACTGAACCACCAATGCTCACATGACTCCTTTTTTTTTTCTTCTCTGAAAAAGAGGAATGTAATTAACTTGGAGGAACATCTTCGCAACCATCCAGTAAACCCTAGAAACCACATAGAAACACCCTAGCAAGCAACTAGCAACTCCCTAGCATCCACCTAGCAACACCTTGAACTCTGAGGAACAGTTTAAGAACCACCTAGCAGCGCCTTACCCTCTGAGGAACAGCTTAGCAAACACCTAGTTAACCCTAGTAACCACCCGCTCAGTCCTAGGAACCACATAGCAGCACTCTAGCAACCACCTGGTAGATTGTAGGAACCATCTACTAGCACCCTAGCAACCACCTAACAACACCCTAGCAACCGGCTGATAAACCATAGCAACCAGATAGTAACACCCTTAGTAACCACTTGGGACACAATAGCAATCATCTACTAACACCCTGAAACCACCTAGTAACACCATAGCAACCACCTGGTACACCCAGCAACCATCTAGAAACAGCTTAACCACTGCGTACCACCTTTGCAACAACTTAGTAACTTGGGAGCTACCTCCTAGGAACACCCTAGTTACCACCTGGTTCACTATAGGAATCATCTCCAACCAATATAGCAACCACATGATAAACCATAGGAACCACATAGCAACACTCTAGGAACCACCTGTTATACATAAGCAACCATTTACTAACATCCTAGAAACTACCTAGTTAAACCCTAGCAACCACCTGACTAATCCTAGCAACCAGCTAGTAACACCATAGCAAACACTTGGTACACCCAAGCATCCATCTAGCAATACCTGAACCAGCGAGTAACACATTAGCTACCGCCTAGTCACATGTTACCAACCACCCTGCAACACCCTAGCAACCACCTGATGAACCCAAGCAACCACATAGCAACACCCTAGCAGTCACCTGGTACACTCTAGCAGCCATCTGCTATCACTAGCTACCAATAATCCACACCTTATTAAAAACCTTTTACACCATAGCAACCACTTGTTATACCCTTGCAAGGGCTTAGCAACAACCGAGTAACCAAGTGTGACAAATTAGCATCCAACTAGCTAAACCCTAGGAGCCACCTGAGAACACCTTCACCACTGAGGAGCAGCTTTGGGACCACCTGGCAGCACCCTATTTACTACATTACAACCTTGCAGCACCTTAGCAACTGAGGTACAGCTTAGCAACCAACTAGTAGCACCTCATTTTTCGAGTGTAAAAGTGGACGTTGCATTGGCCGGGAATCGAACCCGGGCCTCCCGCGTGGCAGGCGAGAATTCTACCACTGAACCACCAATGCTCACATGACTCCTTTTTTTTTTCTTCTCTGAAAAAGAGGAATGTAATTAACTTGGAGGAACATCTTCGCAACCATCCAGTAAACCCTAGAAACCACATAGAAACACCCTAGCAAGCAACTAGCAACTCCCTAGCATCCACCTAGCAACACCTTGAACTCTGAGGAACAGTTTAAGAACCACCTAGCAGCGCCTTACCCTCTGAGGAACAGCTTAGCAAACACCTAGTTAACCCTAGTAACCACCCGCTCAGTCCTAGGAACCACATAGCAGCACTCTAGCAACCACCTGGTAGATTGTAGGAACCATCTACTAGCACCCTAGCAACCACCTAACAACACCCTAGCAACCGGCTGATAAACCATAGCAACCAGATAGTAACACCCTTAGTAACCACTTGGGACACAATAGCAATCATCTACTAACACCCTGAAACCACCTAGTAACACCATAGCAACCACCTGGTACACCCAGCAACCATCTAGAAACAGCTTAACCACTGCGTACCACCTTTGCAACAACTTAGTAACTTGGGAGCTACCTCCTAGGAACACCCTAGTTACCACCTGGTTCACTATAGGAATCATCTCCAACCAATCTAGCAACCACATGATAAACCATAGCAACCACATAGCAACACTCTAGGAACCACCTGTTATACATAAGCAACCATTTACTAACATCCTAGAAACTACCTAGTTAAACCCTAGCAACCACCTGACTAATCCTAGCAACCAGCTAGTAACACCATAGCAAACACTTGGTACACCCAAGCATCCATCTAGCAATACCTGAACCAGCGAGTAACACATTAGCTACCGCCTAGTAACATGTTACCAACCACCCTGCAACACCCCAGCAACCACCTGATGAACCCAAGCAACCACATAGCAACACCCTAGCAGTCACCTGGTACACTCTAGCAGCCATCTGCTAACACTAGCTACCAATAATCCACACCTTATTAAAAACCTTTTACACCATAGCAACCACTTGTTATACCCTTGCAAGGGCTTAGCAACAACCGAGTAACCAAGTGTGACAAATTAGCATCCAACTAGCTAAACCCTAGGAGCCACCTGAGAACACCTTCACCACTGAGGAGCAGCTTTGGGACCACCTGGCAGCACCCTATTTACTACATTACAACCTTGCAGCACCTTAGCAACTGAGGTACAGCTTAGCAACCAACTAGTAGCACCTCATTTTTCGAGTGTAAATGTGGACGTTGCATTGGCCGGGAATCGAACCCGGGCCTCCCGCGTGGCAGGCGAGAATTCTACCACTGAACCACCAATGCTCACATGACTCCTTTTTTTTTTCTTCTCTGAAAAAGAGGAATGTAATTAACTTGGAGGAACATCTTCGCAACCATCCAGTAAACCCTAGAAACCACATAGAAACACCCTAGCAAGCAACTAGCAACCAACTAGCAACTCCCTAGCATCCACCTAGCAACACCTTGAACTCTGAGGAACAGTTTAAGAACCACCTAGCAGCGCCTTACTCTCTGAGGAACAGCTTAGCAAACACCTAGCTAACCCTAGTAACCACCCGCTAAGTCCTAGCAACCACATAGCAACACTCTAGCAACCACCTGGTAGATTGTAGGAACCATCTACTAGCACCCTAGCAACCACCTAACAACACCCTAGCAACCGGCTGATAAACCATAGCAACCAGATAGTAACACCTTAGTAACCACTTGGGACACAATAGCAATCATCTACTAACACCCTGAAACCACCTAGTAACACCATAGCAACCACCTGGTACACCCAGCAACCATCTAGAAACACCATAGCAAACACCATAGATAAACCCTGGAAACCACAAAGCAACACCCTAGGGACCACCTGATGAACCCGAGCAACCACATTGCAACTCCCTAGTAACCACCAGGTACACTGTAGGAACCGTCGACTATCAATCTAGTATCTATCTAACTTTGAATTGGCCGGAAATCGAACCCAGGCCTATCACGTGGCAGGCGAGAATTCTACCACTGAACCACCAATGCTCACATGACTCATTTTTTTCTTCTTCTCTGAAAAAGAGGAATGTAATTAACTTGGAGGAACATCAAGTTCCTCTTCAAGGAATCGCCACCTTAACATGGTGGAGGGGTTTGTGTGTCCCGGTGATCCTGGGAGCTATGTTGTCGGGGGCACTAGCCTTAGCCCCCAGTAGGGTCTCCCAAGGCAAATTGGTCCCGGGGGAGGGACCAGACTTAAGAGCGATTCAAAGACTCCATGACACGACCCAACAAGGACCAAGATACCTCGCCCGGAAAAGGGAAACCGGGGCCCCCTTCTGGCGCCAGACCCGGGAGGGGAGCTCCTCGGCGAGCGTCTGGTGGCCGGGCCTTATCCTATGGGGCCCGGCCGGGCACAGCCCGAATTGGTCACGTGGGGTCGCCGCCCTGTGGGCTCACCACCTGCAGGGGTCGGCATCGAAGTCGGGTGCTTTGCCCAACGGGCAGTAGGCAAAGGCGGGGATCCGGGCGTGCTAATCCTCGGCGTCGCAGACTGGTTCTGGGGATGTGGAATGTCACCCCTCTGGTGGGGAAGGAACCAGAGCTAGTGCGGGAGGTGGAGCGGTACCAACTAGATATAGTTGGGCTCACCTACACGCACAACACTGGTTCTGGAACCAAACTCCTGGAGAGGGGCTGGACTCTGTTCTTTTCTGGAGTTGCTCAGGGTGAGAGGCGGCGGGCGGGTGTGGGTATACTCACAAGCCACCGGCTGAGCGCCACTGTGTTGGAGTTCCACCCGGGGAACGAGAGGGTCACCTCTCTGCGACTACGTGTTTCTGGGGGAAAGCTCTCCAAACGGTAGTTCAGAGTATCCGGCCTTCTTGGAGTCACTGGGCGGAATCCTGGAAAGGGTGCCACCCGGAGACTCCATAGTTCTGCTGGGCGACTTCAACGCTCACCTGGGCAATGATGGAGAAACCTGGAAGGGGGTGATTGGGAGGAATGGCCTGCCCGATCTTAACCTGAGCGGTGTCTTGTTATTGGACTTCTGTGCTGGTCATGGATTGTCGATAACAAACACCATGTTCGAGCATAGGGTTGCTCATAAGTGTACTTGGTACCAGAGCACCTTAGGCCAAAGATCGATGATCGACTTTGTGGTCGTATCATCAGACCTGCGGCCGTATGTCTTGGACACTCAGGTGAAGAGAGGAGCAGAGCTGTCAACTGATCACCACCTGGTGGTGAGTTGGATCAAGTGGCTGGGGAGGCTGCCAGACAGACCCGGTAAACCCAAACGTGTAGTGAGGGTGAACTGGGAACTTCTGGCAGAGGCCCCCATCCGCGAGGTCTTCAACTCCCACCTCCGGAGGAACTTCTCACGCATCCCGGGGGAGGCTGGGGACATGGGGTCTGAGTGGGCCATGTTCGAAGCCTCCATTGCAGAGGCGGCAAGCAGGAGCTGTGGCCAGAAGGTCATCGGTGCCTGTCGGGGCGGCAACCCAAGAACCCGCTGGTGGACACCAGTGGTGAGGGAGGTCGTCAAACTGAAGAAGGAGGCCTTTCGGGTTTGGCTGGCCCGGGGGTCCCCTGAAGCAGCAGACAGGTACCGGGTGGCCAGAAGGGCTGCGGCTTTGGCAGTCGCTGAAGCAAAAACCCAGGTATGGGAGGAGTTCAGGGAGGCTATGGAGAAGGACTTTCTGCTGGCTTCATCCGACCGTGACCTTCAGCATGCACTGGAGCGGTTTGCAGCCGAGTGTGAAGCGGCTGGGATGAGAGTCAGCACCTCCAAGTCCGAGGCCATGGTTCTCTGCCGGAAAACGGTGGATTGCTCCCTCCGGGTTGGAAACGAGTCATTGCCCCAAGTGAAGGAGTTCAACTATCTCGGGGTCTTGTTCACGAGTGAGGGTAGAAGGGAGTGTGAGATTGACAGGCGGATCGATGCAGCGTCAGCAGTAATGCGGGCGTTGCACCGGACCGTCGTGGTGAAGAGGGAGCTGAGCCGGAAGGCGAAGCTCTCGATTTACCGGTTGATCTACGTCCCAACCCTCACCTATGGTCACGAGCTTTGGGTAGTGACCGAAAGAACGAGATCGCGTATACAAGCGGCTGAAATTAGCTTCCTCCGTCGAGTGGCTGGGCTCAGCCTTAGAGATAGGGTGAGGAGCTCGGACATCCGGAGGGAGCCCGGAGTAGAGCCGCTGCTCCTTCGCGTTGAAAGGAGCCAATTGAGGTGGTTCGGGCATCTGATCAGGATGCCTCCTGGGCGCCTCCCTTTGGAGGTTTTCTGGGCTCGTCCACCTGGGCGGAGACCCCGAGGTAGACCCAGAGCCCGCTGGAGAGATTATATAGCTCTCCTGGCCTGGGAACGCCTCAGGATCCCCCAGTAGGAGCTGGAATGCGTTGCTGGGGAGAGGAACGCCTGGAATACCCAGCTTAGCCCACTGGCACTGCGACTTGACTCCACCGAGCAGCACCGTAACCTCTGAGGAACAGCTTAGCAACCACCTAGTTAACCTTAGTAACCACCCGCTAAATCCTAGCAACCACGTAGCAACACTCTAGCAACCACCTGGTAGACTGTAGGAGCCATCTACAAGCACCCTAGCAACTGTCTGATAAACCATAGCAACCACATAGTAACACCCTAGCAACCACTTGGGACACAATAACAATCATCTACTAACACCCTGAAACCACCTAGTAACACCATAGCAACCACCTGGTACACCCAGCAACCATCTAGAAACAGCTTAACCACTGCGTACCACCTTTGCAACAACTTAGTAACTTGGGAGCTACCTCCTAGGAACACCCTAGTTACCACCTGGTTCACTATAGGAATCATCTCCAACCAATATAGCAACCACATGATAAACCATAGGAACCACATAGCAACACTCTAGGAACCACCTGTTATACATAAGCAACCATTTACTAACATCCTAGAAACTACCTAGTTAAACCCTAGCAACCACCTGACTAATCCTAGCAACCAGCTAGTAACACCATAGCAAACACTTGGTACACCCAAGCATCCATCTAGCAATACCTGAACCAGCGAGTAACACATTAGCTACCGCCTAGTCACATGTTACCAACCACCCTGCAACACCCTAGCAACCACCTGATGAACCCAAGCAACCACATAGCAACACCCTAGCAGTCACCTGGTACACTCTAGCAGCCATCTGCTATCACTAGCTACCAATAATCCACACCTTATTAAAAACCTTTTACACCATAGCAACCACTTGTTATACCCTTGCAAGGGCTTAGCAACAACCGAGTAACCAAGTGTGACAAATTAGCATCCAACTAGCTAAACCCTAGGAGCCACCTGAGAACACCTTCACCACTGAGGAGCAGCTTTGGGACCACCTGGCAGCACCCTATTTACTACATTACAACCTTGCAGCACCTTAGCAACTGAGGTACAGCTTAGCAACCAACTAGTAGCACCTCATTTTTCGAGTGTAAAAGTGGACGTTGCATTGGCCGGGAATCGAACCCGGGCCTCCCGCGTGGCAGGCGAGAATTCTACCACTGAACCACCAATGCTCACATGACTCCTTTTTTTTTTCTTCTCTGAAAAAGAGGAATGTAATTAACTTGGAGGAACATCTTCGCAACCATCCAGTAAACCCTAGAAACCACATAGAAACACCCTAGCAAGCAACTAGCAACTCCCTAGCATCCACCTAGCAACACCTTGAACTCTGAGGAACAGTTTAAGAACCACCTAGCAGCGCCTTACCCTCTGAGGAACAGCTTAGCAAACACCTAGTTAACCCTAGTAACCACCCGCTCAGTCCTAGGAACCACATAGCAGCACTCTAGCAACCACCTGGTAGATTGTAGGAACCATCTACTAGCACCCTAGCAACCACCTAACAACACCCTAGCAACCGGCTGATAAACCATAGCAACCAGATAGTAACACCCTTAGTAACCACTTGGGACACAATAGCAATCATCTACTAACACCCTGAAACCACCTAGTAACACCATAGCAACCACCTGGTACACCCAGCAACCATCTAGAAACAGCTTAACCACTGCGTACCACCTTTGCAACAACTTAGTAACTTGGGAGCTACCTCCTAGGAACACCCTAGTTACCACCTGGTTCACTATAGGAATCATCTCCAACCAATCTAGCAACCACATGATAAACCATAGCAACCACATAGCAACACTCTAGGAACCACCTGTTATACATAAGCAACCATTTACTAACATCCTAGAAACTACCTAGTTAAACCCTAGCAACCACCTGACTAATCCTAGCAACCAGCTAGTAACACCATAGCAAACACTTGGTACACCCAAGCATCCATCTAGCAATACCTGAACCAGCGAGTAACACATTAGCTACCGCCTAGTAACATGTTACCAACCACCCTGCAACACCCCAGCAACCACCTGATGAACCCAAGCAACCACATAGCAACACCCTAGCAGTCACCTGGTACACTCTAGCAGCCATCTGCTAACACTAGCTACCAATAATCCACACCTTATTAAAAACCTTTTACACCATAGCAACCACTTGTTATACCCTTGCAAGGGCTTAGCAACAACCGAGTAACCAAGTGTGACAAATTAGCATCCAACTAGCTAAACCCTAGGAGCCACCTGAGAACACCTTCACCACTGAGGAGCAGCTTTGGGACCACCTGGCAGCACCCTATTTACTACATTACAACCTTGCAGCACCTTAGCAACTGAGGTACAGCTTAGCAACCAACTAGTAGCACCTCATTTTTCGAGTGTAAAAGTGGACGTTGCATTGGCCGGGAATCGAACCCGGGCCTCCCGCGTGGCAGGCGAGAATTCTACCACTGAACCACCAATGCTCACATGACTCCTTTTTTTTTTCTTCTCTGAAAAAGAGGAATGTAATTAACTTGGAGGAACATCTTCGCAACCATCCAGTAAACCCTAGAAACCACATAGAAACACCCTAGCAAGCAACTAGCAACTCCCTAGCATCCACCTAGCAACACCTTGAACTCTGAGGAACAGTTTAAGAACCACCTAGCAGCGCCTTACCCTCTGAGGAACAGCTTAGCAAACACCTAGTTAACCCTAGTAACCACCCGCTCAGTCCTAGGAACCACATAGCAGCACTCTAGCAACCACCTGGTAGATTGTAGGAACCATCTACTAGCACCCTAGCAACCACCTAACAACACCCTAGCAACCGGCTGATAAACCATAGCAACCAGATAGTAACACCCTTAGTAACCACTTGGGACACAATAGCAATCATCTACTAACACCCTGAAACCACCTAGTAACACCATAGCAACCACCTGGTACACCCAGCAACCATCTAGAAACAGCTTAACCACTGCGTACCACCTTTGCAACAACTTAGTAACTTGGGAGCTACCTCCTAGGAACACCCTAGTTACCACCTGGTTCACTATAGGAATCATCTCCAACCAATCTAGCAACCACATGATAAACCATAGCAACCACATAGCAACACTCTAGGAACCACCTGTTATACATAAGCAACCATTTACTAACATCCTAGAAACTACCTAGTTAAACCCTAGCAACCACCTGACTAATCCTAGCAACCAGCTAGTAACACCATAGCAAACACTTGGTACACCCAAGCATCCATCTAGCAATACCTGAACCAGCGAGTAACACATTAGCTACCGCCTAGTAACATGTTACCAACCACCCTGCAACACCCCAGCAACCACCTGATGAACCCAAGCAACCACATAGCAACACCCTAGCAGTCACCTGGTACACTCTAGCAGCCATCTGCTAACACTAGCTACCAATAATCCACACCTTATTAAAAACCTTTTACACCATAGCAACCACTTGTTATACCCTTGCAAGGGCTTAGCAACAACCGAGTAACCAAGTGTGACAAATTAGCATCCAACTAGCTAAACCCTAGGAGCCACCTGAGAACACCTTCACCACTGAGGAGCAGCTTTGGGACCACCTGGCAGCACCCTATTTACTACATTACAACCTTGCAGCACCTTAGCAACTGAGGTACAGCTTAGCAACCAACTAGTAGCACCTCATTTTTCGAGTGTAAATGTGGACGTTGCATTGGCCGGGAATCGAACCCGGGCCTCCCGCGTGGCAGGCGAGAATTCTACCACTGAACCACCAATGCTCACATGACTCCTTTTTTTTTTCTTCTCTGAAAAAGAGGAATGTAATTAACTTGGAGGAACATCTTCGCAACCATCCAGTAAACCCTAGAAACCACATAGAAACACCCTAGCAAGCAACTAGCAACCAACTAGCAACTCCCTAGCATCCACCTAGCAACACCTTGAACTCTGAGGAACAGTTTAAGAACCACCTAGCAGCGCCTTACTCTCTGAGGAACAGCTTAGCAAACACCTAGCTAACCCTAGTAACCACCCGCTAAGTCCTAGCAACCACATAGCAACACTCTAGCAACCACCTGGTAGATTGTAGGAACCATCTACTAGCACCCTAGCAACCACCTAACAACACCCTAGCAACCGGCTGATAAACCATAGCAACCAGATAGTAACACCTTAGTAACCACTTGGGACACAATAGCAATCATCTACTAACACCCTGAAACCACCTAGTAACACCATAGCAACCACCTGGTACACCCAGCAACCATCTAGAAACACCATAGCAAACACCATAGATAAACCCTGGAAACCACAAAGCAACACCCTAGGGACCACCTGATGAACCCGAGCAACCACATTGCAACTCCCTAGTAACCACCAGGTACACTGTAGGAACCGTCGACTATCAATCTAGTATCTATCTAACTTTGAATTGGCCGGAAATCGAACCCAGGCCTATCACGTGGCAGGCGAGAATTCTACCACTGAACCACCAATGCTCACATGACTCATTTTTTTCTTCTTCTCTGAAAAAGAGGAATGTAATTAACTTGGAGGAACATCAAGTTCCTCTTCAAGGAATCGCCACCTTAACATGGTGGAGGGGTTTGTGTGTCCCGGTGATCCTGGGAGCTATGTTGTCGGGGGCACTAGCCTTAGCCCCCAGTAGGGTCTCCCAAGGCAAATTGGTCCCGGGGGAGGGACCAGACTTAAGAGCGATTCAAAGACTCCATGACACGACCCAACAAGGACCAAGATACCTCGCCCGGAAAAGGGAAACCGGGGCCCCCTTCTGGCGCCAGACCCGGGAGGGGAGCTCCTCGGCGAGCGTCTGGTGGCCGGGCCTTATCCTATGGGGCCCGGCCGGGCACAGCCCGAATTGGTCACGTGGGGTCGCCGCCCTGTGGGCTCACCACCTGCAGGGGTCGGCATCGAAGTCGGGTGCTTTGCCCAACGGGCAGTAGGCAAAGGCGGGGATCCGGGCGTGCTAATCCTCGGCGTCGCAGACTGGTTCTGGGGATGTGGAATGTCACCCCTCTGGTGGGGAAGGAACCAGAGCTAGTGCGGGAGGTGGAGCGGTACCAACTAGATATAGTTGGGCTCACCTACACGCACAACACTGGTTCTGGAACCAAACTCCTGGAGAGGGGCTGGACTCTGTTCTTTTCTGGAGTTGCTCAGGGTGAGAGGCGGCGGGCGGGTGTGGGTATACTCACAAGCCACCGGCTGAGCGCCACTGTGTTGGAGTTCCACCCGGGGAACGAGAGGGTCACCTCTCTGCGACTACGTGTTTCTGGGGGAAAGCTCTCCAAACGGTAGTTCAGAGTATCCGGCCTTCTTGGAGTCACTGGGCGGAATCCTGGAAAGGGTGCCACCCGGAGACTCCATAGTTCTGCTGGGCGACTTCAACGCTCACCTGGGCAATGATGGAGAAACCTGGAAGGGGGTGATTGGGAGGAATGGCCTGCCCGATCTTAACCTGAGCGGTGTCTTGTTATTGGACTTCTGTGCTGGTCATGGATTGTCGATAACAAACACCATGTTCGAGCATAGGGTTGCTCATAAGTGTACTTGGTACCAGAGCACCTTAGGCCAAAGATCGATGATCGACTTTGTGGTCGTATCATCAGACCTGCGGCCGTATGTCTTGGACACTCAGGTGAAGAGAGGAGCAGAGCTGTCAACTGATCACCACCTGGTGGTGAGTTGGATCAAGTGGCTGGGGAGGCTGCCAGACAGACCCGGTAAACCCAAACGTGTAGTGAGGGTGAACTGGGAACTTCTGGCAGAGGCCCCCATCCGCGAGGTCTTCAACTCCCACCTCCGGAGGAACTTCTCACGCATCCCGGGGGAGGCTGGGGACATGGGGTCTGAGTGGGCCATGTTCGAAGCCTCCATTGCAGAGGCGGCAAGCAGGAGCTGTGGCCAGAAGGTCATCGGTGCCTGTCGGGGCGGCAACCCAAGAACCCGCTGGTGGACACCAGTGGTGAGGGAGGTCGTCAAACTGAAGAAGGAGGCCTTTCGGGTTTGGCTGGCCCGGGGGTCCCCTGAAGCAGCAGACAGGTACCGGGTGGCCAGAAGGGCTGCGGCTTTGGCAGTCGCTGAAGCAAAAACCCAGGTATGGGAGGAGTTCAGGGAGGCTATGGAGAAGGACTTTCTGCTGGCTTCATCCGACCGTGACCTTCAGCATGCACTGGAGCGGTTTGCAGCCGAGTGTGAAGCGGCTGGGATGAGAGTCAGCACCTCCAAGTCCGAGGCCATGGTTCTCTGCCGGAAAACGGTGGATTGCTCCCTCCGGGTTGGAAACGAGTCATTGCCCCAAGTGAAGGAGTTCAACTATCTCGGGGTCTTGTTCACGAGTGAGGGTAGAAGGGAGTGTGAGATTGACAGGCGGATCGATGCAGCGTCAGCAGTAATGCGGGCGTTGCACCGGACCGTCGTGGTGAAGAGGGAGCTGAGCCGGAAGGCGAAGCTCTCGATTTACCGGTTGATCTACGTCCCAACCCTCACCTATGGTCACGAGCTTTGGGTAGTGACCGAAAGAACGAGATCACGTATACAAGCGGCTGAAATTAGCTTCCTCCGTCGAGTGGCTGGGCTCAGCCTTAGAGATAGGGTGAGGAGCTCGGACATCCGGAGGGAGCCCGGAGTAGAGCCGCTGCTCCTTCGCGTTGAAAGGAGCCAATTGAGGTGGTTCGGGCATCTGATCAGGATGCCTCCTGGGCGCCTCCCTTTGGAGGTTTTCTGGGCTCGTCCACCTGGGCGGAGACCCCGAGGTAGACCCAGAGCCCGCTGGAGAGATTATATAGCTCTCCTGGCCTGGGAACGCCTCAGGATCCCCCAGTAGGAGCTGGAATGCGTTGCTGGGGAGAGGAACGCCTGGAATACCCAGCTTAGCCCACTGGCACTGCGACTTGACTCCACCGAGCAGCACCTTAACCTCTGAGGAACAGCTTAGCAACCACCTAGTTAACCTTAGTAACCACCCGCTAAATCCTAGCAACCACGTAGCAACACTCTAGCAACCACCTGGTAGACTGTAGGAGCCATCTACAAGCACCCTAGCAACTGTCTGATAAACCATAGCAACCACATAGTAACACCCTAGCAACCACTTGGGACACAATAACAATCATCTACTAACACCCTGAAACCACCTAGGAACACCATAGTAACCACCTGGTACACCCAAGCAACCATCTAGAAACACCTTATCTACTGAGGAACAGCTTAGAAACCACCTAGTAAGCCTTAGTAGCCACCTGCTAAATCCTAGAAACCACATAGCAACACTCTAGCAACCAACTGGTGGACTGTAGAAACCATCTACTAGCAGCCTTGCAACCACCTAACAACACCCTAGCAACCGCCTGATAAACCTTAGCAATCAGATAGTAACACTCTAGCAACCACTTGGGACACAATAGCAATCATCTATGAACACCCTGAAACCACCAAGTAACACCATAGCAGCCACCTGGTATACCCAATCAACCATCTAGAAACACCTTAACCACTGAGTACCACATTTGCAACCATCTAGAAACAGCTTAACCACTGAGTACCACATTTGCAACCATTTAGTATCTTGGGAGCTACCACCTAGGAACACCCTAGTAACCATCTGATAAACCCTAGCAACCACATTGCAACACTCTAGTAACCACCTGGTTCACTATAGGAACCATTTACTACCAATCTAGCAACCACATGATAAACCACAGAAACCACATAGCAACACTCTCGGAACCACCTGTTACACTTAAGCAACCATTTACTAACACTCTAGAAACCACCTAGTTAAACCCTAGCAACCACCTGACTAATCCTAGCAACCACCTAGTAACACCATAGCAAACACTTGGTAAACCCAAGCATCCATCTAGCAATACCTGAACCAGTGAGTAACACATTAGCTACCACCTAGTAACATGTTACCAACCACCTTGCAACACCCCAGCAACCACCTGATGAACCCTAGCAATCACATAGCAACACCCTAGCAGTCACCTGGTACACTCTAGCAGCCATCTGCTAACACTAGCTACCAATAATCCACACCTTATTAAAAACCTTTTACACCATAGCAACCACTTGTTATACCCTTGCAAGGGCTTAGCAACAACCGAGTAACCAAGTGTGACAAATTAGCATCCAACTAGCTAAACCCTAGGAGCCACCTGAGAACACCTTCACCACTGAGGAGCAGCTTTAGGACCACCTGGCAGCACCCTATTTACTACATTACAACCTTGCAGCACCTTAGCAACTGAGGTACAGCTTAGCAACCAACTAGTAGCACCTTATTTTTCGAGTGTAAAAGTGGACGTTGCATTGGCCGGGAATCGAACCCGGGCCTCCCGCGTGGCAGGCGAGAATTCTACCACTGAACCACCAATGCTCACATGACTTCTTTTTTTTTTTCTTCTCTGAAAAAGAAGAATGTAATTCACTCTGAGGAACATCTTTGCAACCATCCAGTAAACCATAGAAACCACACAGAAACACCCTAGCAAGAAACTAGCAACTCCCTAGCATCCACCTAGCAACACCTTGAACTCTGAGGAACAGTTTAAGAACCACCTAGCAGCGCCTTACCCTCTGAGGAACAGCTTAGCAAACACCTAGCTAACCCTAGTAACCACCCGCTAAGTCCTAGCAACCACATAGCAACACTCTAGCAACCACCTGGTAGATTGTAGGAACCATCTACTAGCACCCTAGCAACCACCTAACAACACCCTAGCAACCGGCTGATAAACCATAGCAACCAGATAGTAACACCCTTAGTAACCACTTGGGACACAATAGCAATCATCTACTAACACCCTGAAACCACCTAGTAACACCATAGCAACCACCTGGTACACCCAGCAACCATCTAGAAACAGCTTAACCACTGCGTACCACCTTTGCAACAACTTAGTAACTTGGGAGCTACCTCCTAGGAACACCCTAGTTACCACCTGGTTCACTATAGGAATCATCTCCAACCAATCTAGCAACCACATGATAAACCATAGCAACCACATAGCAACACTCTAGGAACCACCTGTTATACATAAGCAACCATTTACTAACATCCTAGAAACTACCTAGTTAAACCCTAGCAACCACCTGACTAATCCTAGCAACCAGCTAGTAACACCATAGCAAACACTTGGTACACCCAAGCATCCATCTAGCAATACCTGAACCAGCGAGTAACACATTAGCTACCGCCTAGTAACATGTTTCCAACCACCCTGCAACACCCCAGCAACCACCTGATGAACCCAAGCAACCACATAGCAACACCCTAGCAGTCACCTGGTACACTCTAGCAGCCATCTGCTAACACTAGCTACCAATAATCCACACCTTATTAAAAACCTTTTACACCATAGCAACCACTTGTTATACCCTTGCAAGGGCTTAGCAACAACCGAGTAACCAAGTGTGACAAATTAGCATCCAACTAGCTAAACCCTAGAAGCCACCTGAGAACACCTTCACCACTGAGGAGCAGCTTTGGGACCACCTGGCAGCACCCTATTTACTACATTACAACCTTGCAGCACCTTAGCAACTGAGGTACAGCTTAGCAACCAACTAGTAGCACCTCATTTTTCGAGTGTAAAAGTGGACGTTGCATTGGCCGGGAATCGAACCCGGGCCTCCCGCGTGGCAGGCGAGAATTCTACCACTGAACCACCAATGCTCACATGACTCCTTTTTTTTTTCTTCTCTGAAAAAGAGGAATGTAATTAACTTGGAGGAACATCTTCGCAACCATCCAGTAAACCCTAGAAACCACATAGAAACACCCTAGCAAGCAACTAGCAACCAACTAGCAACTCCCTAGCATCCACCTAGCAACACCTTGAACTCTGAGGAACAGTTTAAGAACCACCTAGCAGCGCCTTACTCTCTGAGGAACAGCTTAGCAAACACCTAGCTAACCCTAGTAACCACCCGCTAAGTCCTAGCAACCACATAGCAACACTCTAGCAACCACCTGGTAGATTGTAGGAACCATCTACTAGCACCCTAGCAACCACCTAACAACACCCTAGCAACCGGCTGATAAACCATAGCAACCACATAGCAACACTCTAGCAACCACCTGGTACACCCAGCAACCATCTAGAAACAGCTTAACCACTGCGTACCACCTTTGCAACCTGATAAACCTTAGCAACCAGATAGTAACACCCTAGCAACCATTTGTGACACAATAGCAATCATCTACTAACACCCTGAAACCACCTAGTAACACCATAGCAACCACCTGGTACACCCAAGCAATCATCTAGAAACACCTTAACCTATGAGTACCTCCTTTTCAATCACTTAGTAAACCTGAGTAACCACCTGCTAAATCCTAGCAACTAGATAGCAACACTCTTGCAACCACCTGGTAGACTGTAGAAACCATCTACTAGCACATTACATTACATTCCATTACATTATTGGCATTTGGCAGACGATCTTATCCAGAGCGACGTACAACAAAGTGCGTACCCATAACCAGGGATAAGGGCACTGAACGACCCGAGAGGGAAGTACAATTTCAATTGCTACCCGTACAACAAAGATAAGGACCAGGGCATATCTTTTTTTTTTATTTTTTAAATGAAACAAATAGACAAACAACAAAGCAAAAGTGACCAAGCTTAACGATCCAAATACTGCTTACCTAGCCCACTAAAACTACCGATACACAAAGTAAATCACAAAGACAACAATTAAGGTTCACAGGGAGGTAGGGAGGGATGGGGAGAGGTGCTGCTTGAAGAGGTGCGTCTTCAGTTTGCGCTTGAAGGTGGGGAGAGATTCTCCAGTTCTGACCTCAACGGGGAGTTTGTTCCACCACCGTGGAGCCAGAACAGACAGTAGTCGTGAGCGTGAGGTGGAGGTTCGGAGAGGGGGAGGTGCCAAGCGGCCTGTGGAGGCTGAACGAAGAGGTCTGGCAGGGGTGTAGGGTCTGATGATTTTTTGGATTTTTTGTAGCACCCTAGTAACCGCCTCACAACACCCTAGCAACCGCCTGATAAACCATAGCAACCATATAGTAACACCCTAGTAACCACTTGGGACACAATAGCAATCATCTACTAACACCCTGAAACCACCTAGTAACACCATAGCAACCACCTGGTACACCCAGCAACCATCTAGAAACAGCTTAACCACTGAGTACCACCTTTGCAACCACTTAGTAACTTGGGAGCTACCACCTAGGAACACCTTAGTTTTTTTTTTCCCCCAATATGTTTATTGTCATTCTTTCTTATACACAACATACAGTGACAATACAACTTTAAAGACCAGACGCCTTACAACATACACACACACACACACACACACACACACACACATACCTGCACCAATTCAAATTATATACTGATAAAACAAAAAAATAAAAAATAAAACACTTGCTCCACATTGCTCACCCATTTTTATCACAAATTTTTAGGCAAGACCTCCGCCTCCATCTCTCATGAAACGCTTGTATGGCTCCCAGAGCTGAGCAAAATCTTCTCCTTTGCCCTTAGTAATGTACGTTAGCCTTTCCAGGCCAATAGATTCAGAAAGTTCCCGTTTCCACATTTTTAGTGATGGCGCATCCATATTTTTCCAGCAAAGTGCAATAGCTCTTCTGGCTTGAAGAAGTCCGAAGTCCAGTAGTTTAGTTTGTTTTGCTGTTCGCACAAAGTTCTCCGGATAGATACCAAGCACACAGAGTTTGACATTAAGAGGAACTTCGGTATCAAAGATCTTTGACAAACAATTTATGACACACTTCCAGAAGCTTTGAATCTTTGAACACTCCCATAGGCAATGAAGTAAAGTACCCTTCTCTTCCAAACATTTAGTGCAGACATCAGGAATGTTAGCAGACGTGGTGAAGTTTGACTGGAGTTATGTACACCCTCATTAACCATTTATATTGAAGTAATTTAAACTTTGTGTTTATTGTTTGCTTTTGCGCTTTTAAACAAGCATCACACCAATCTTCCTCGTCAATGTCTTCTTGTATGTCTATTTTCCAAGCATTTAATTTATCTAATGATGATTCATTGCTATATTCAACTAAAATGCTTTAATACCTAGAAACATGGCCTTTACCTTCTAAATTTGTAAGTGTCATCCCTTCAAGTGTTGATAAGGGTGGAATGCGCTTTATCTCTTCACATCTCGATGCCATGAAGCTTCTTAACTGTAAGTATTTAAACAAATGTTTTTTAGGTATGTGGTATTTCTGACATAATTGATCAAAAGAAAGCAAAACTTCTTTTACATACAGATCTTCAATTTTTTGAATACCCTTCATGCTCCATAATTTAAATGCTCCATCCCTTCTACCAGGTTTAAATTGTTCATTACCCCAAATAGGAGTATATTGGGATAGTACTGGCGTGTCACCTATATGTTTGTGCGTTGCATACCAAACCGAAATGTTGTTGTTAAGAAAAGGATTTTTAGTTTTTTTCTTCAATGTTTTAACATCTGAGGAGTATATATACGACTTTAATGGTAGATCTGGAATGGACTCTTGCTCAATGCTTACCCAGGCTGGGGGTGATGTTGTACAGAAGTAATATGCTGAAGTCAACTGGGCTGCCATATAATACCATCTAAGGTTGGGAAGCTGAAGCCCCCCTCTCTCATAAGGCAGATATAACAGTCTAAGGCGGAGTCTAGCCCTCTTTTCATTCCAGATAAATTGTCTAAACAACTTGTCAAGTTTGTCATAAAACATGTTC